>NC_057803.1:479510986-479785452 GCF_018294505.1 Triticum aestivum
GAGAGCCCCTCCGAGATTGGATCTGTCTCTCTGTCTCTCTTTGTTTCTGCGTTCTCAGATCCTACCCTTTCACTATTTCTTATATTCCCGGAGATTCGTAACTCCGATTGGGCTGAAATTTTAACACGATCTCTATCCGGATATTAGCTTTCTTGCGGCGAAAGAAGGTCATCAATCGTCTTATGGGTGGCCCACAAGGGTCAGGGGCACGCCTAGGGGGCAGGCGCGCGCCCCTGCCTCGTGGCCACCTCGGGCACCGTCTCGCGTGGATTTTCTTCCCAAAAATCATATATATTCCAAAAAAATCTCCGTCAGTGTTTATTCCGTTTGGACTCCATTTGATATGGATATTCTACGAAACAAAAAACATGCAACAAACAGGAATTGGCACTAGGCACTGGATCAATATGTTAGTCCCAAAAATAGTACAAAAAGTTGCCAAAAGTATATGAAAGTTGTAGAATATTGGCATGGAACAATCAAAAATTATAGATACGACGGAGACGTATCACACCCCCTGCCTCGTGGCCTCCTCCGGCACCGTCTCGCGTGGATTTTTCTTCCGGAATTCTCCAAATATTCCAAAAATATTCTCCGTCCGTTTTTATCCCGTTTGGATTCCGTTTGATATGGATATTCTGCGGAACATAAAACATGCAACAAACAGGAACTGGCACTGGGCAATGGATCAATATGTTAGTCCCAAAAAATAATATAAAAAGTTTCCCAAAGTATATGAAAGTTGTAGAATATTGGCATGGAACAATCAAAAATTATAGATACGACAGAGACGTATCACGCCACAGCCGACCTCCCTGTCGGCCCTCGATGCGGGTGGGGAATCGCGGGTGACCACTCCGGTGGCTGCTCCCCCTCCCCCTCCGTAGTCCGTGGCCTACTCTTGGTGTGGCCGGTCGACCTCCTCACCGATGACGGCCTCCCGCTGTAGTGCTTGGCTCGACGCTGCTCGACCGGATGGTAGCCCCGCTCTGCCCATTCACGAGCGGGCGGAGCTCCGGGCCGCTGCCCGGAATCTGGAGCGAGGTACCCCTGTCTTCCCCTCCTCTGATGTAACTTGCTCCTTTTCTGCTCTCGATTCAGTTCTGCTTGGTCACCTTGCGAAGGTTGAAACTGACTCCGCGATCATCTTCAGTGGGGAGGCTGCCCCCTAGTCCAAATCGAGGCCATTCGGGCCCATGAGATTCTTGACGGTAGACTAGTGGAAGCCCGTGTGGCTATGCTCACGCCTACCGCTCCCCCGCCCTCTGCGGAGGACGCCACCCTGGCACAGCATCGGCGTGCTGGTGGTATTCTTCCAATTGCTACAGCCGAGCTTCGTGGTCGCACGCGCTCTCGTACCGCTGCTCTCCGGGCCCAAAGCGCGTCTCGTGTCCTGGGGTCAAGCAGCCCCCCAATGGCTCCTTAATGCGTGCCCTCTTCTGGAACATCCGTGGCTCCGGCCATGATGGCCATCTCTGCCAACTCATCGAGTACATGCAAGATGAACACATTGACCTTGTCGCCATCCAAGAAACCATGCGCACGGAATTCTCTCTTCTGGGGCTCGACCGTCTGAGCTCCCACCTCTTCACTTGGCATTGGCTCCCTTCTAGTGGGAGCACCGGCCATTCGAGTGGCATCCTTTTAGGTGTGAAGGATGCCACCTTCGAGGTGGGTATAGCATGGACCGGGGCTAGTCCTTTGTTAGCATGGAACTCTTTGAATGGGCGCTTAACTTCAAGTGGGAGGTCACTATCGTCTACGGCCCGACATACCACAGTAGGTCGGCCTCCTTCCTCGAGGAGCTCCACCGGAAGGTTTCGGCTGCCTCTCTTCCAGTGGTGGTTGGAGGCGATTTTAACCTCCTCCGATTTGCCGAAGACAAGAGCAATACGAATGTCAACTTTGCACAGATGCAAATATTTAATGACTGCATTTCTGACCTTGGTCTCTGTGAGATAGATAGGATTGGTGCCAGATATACCTGGACCAATCGTCAGACATCCCCGACCCAGTCCATCCTTGACAGGGTCCTAGTCTCCCCTGAATGGGACCTCCGCTGCTCCCTAGCTTCCCTCGGGCCATCACCCGGATTGGCTCCGACCACGTGCCCCTCGTCCTGTCCTCCGTCGATGTGTGGCCACTGATTCCCCCAACCCTCGATTCTGGTTTGAGACATTCTATTTGTCCCAAACTGGTTTCGCGGAGGCGATCGGCGCTCGCTGGGTGGAGGCTCGTGCTCACCCCCATCCCCGCCCCCCCTTGGCCATCGACTCATGGCAATTATGTGCGAAGCGTGGCCGGCAGTTCATGAAGGGACGGGGTGCCAACCTGGGGCGTGACCTCCGCGAACGCAAGAAGGCCCTGTTGACCGTCATCCAGGCCCTGGACCTGCGTGCCGACGCGACCAGACTCTCTCCTGACGAGTGTCTCTCCTGTTACAACTTGGAAGACCAACTCTCTGTCATCTACTCCGATGAGGAGGCCTACTGGCGTCTTCGTGGTGCCCAGAAATGGGCATTGAAGGGCGACGCGAACACGGCCTACTTTCAGGCCATTGCGAATGGCCGCCGTAGACACAACACCATCCCGCTCCTCTAGGATGGCCTGACTCTCCTGCAGTCCCCCTGTGACATCCGGGCCCATGTCTATGGGTTCTATAGGTCCCTGTTCTCTACCGCTCCTCGGAGCGGCTTTTCTCTGGCCCATGATTGCTGGACTGACCTCTAGCTGGTTTCTAATGCGGAGAACGCGGCCCTTACAACCCCCTTCTCCGAGGGTGAGGTCTGGGCTGCCAGTAGAGGCATGAATCCTACCTCGGCTCCAGGTCCAGATGGCCTCCCGGTTAAATTCTTCCAGACCTTCTCGAACATGATTAAACCTGAGATCATGGCCATCTTCGACGAGTTGTATGTTGGGTCCATCGTCCTTGGGCGCCTCAACTATGGGATCATTTCGCTCATCCCCAAGGTGCCTGGGGCTTCCGACATCCGCCAGTTTTGTCCGATCACAGTCATCAATGTGATTTTCCGGATTCTGGCGAAAGTGTACGCCAATAGGGTGACCCTGCTTGCCGACCACATTACCCGCCCCAACTAGTCCGCCTTCATTCATGGGACGTATATCCTGGATGGGTGCTAGTCTTCATGAAGTACTCCATGAGGTCCGGTCTAAGCACCTCAGGGCGGTTTTCCTGAAGATCGATTTCCATAAGGCGTACGACATTGTTAGTTGGTCCTTCCTTTGGGAAGTTTTGCTTCGAAAAGGCTTTGATGACTGATGGATCACCAGAGTGATGTAGATGGTTTCCTGTGGTCGCACTGCTATGAACATCAATGGTGAGATCGGCCCTTACTTCCCCACTCTCTGTGGGGTTAGACAAGGCGACCCCTTCTACCCATTCTTGTTCAGCATGGTGGTGGATGTGCTTGCCGCCATCTTGGATAAGGCTAAGGCTGTGGCCATATCCATGGGATCACCCCCACCCGGCCGGCGGCTCCGGGATGTCCCTTCTCCAGTATGCCGACGACACCATCATCATGGTCGAAGGCTCGGAATCGGGCATCCCTAACCTTAAGTTCCTTATCCTCTGCTTCCAACAAATGTCTGGCCTCAAGATCAACTTTGACAAGAGTGATCTGATGGTCATGGGCTACTCTCTAGCGAAGTGCCTGAACATTGCCAACCGGCTCAAGTGCCACCTGGGCTCCTTCCCCATGACATACTTGGGAACGCCCATTAGTGACTCTTGGCTTGCCTCGCTGACTTGCGTCTAACCGTGGCCAAGTTGCAAACGTGCATAGAGCCTTGGCAGGGTAGGTGGTTGTCTAAGGCGGCCCGGACTCATCAACTCCTCCCTCTCCAGCCTCCTCTTGTTCTTCATGAGCTTCTACAGCCTTCACGAGACTCTACACCATGAGATTGCCAAAGTCCAGTTTCGCTTCTATTGGGCAGGCGACAACAATAAGCAGAAATACCATATGGTCAGTTGGCCTGACATTTGCAAGCCTCGGGAACAAGGTGGCCTTGGTATCATGTTCTCTAAGCGCATGAATATTGCCTTCCTATCCCGCTCACTCTGGCACATCTCGTAAGGTCACGGTGGCCTCTGGTTAGACATCATCTGGAACAAGTACCTGCGTGGGCAACCCCTAGCCTTCTGTCAGCAAACTGGCGGTTCCTAGTTCTGGCAGTCGGTCGTCCAACTTCTCCCAGTCCTCCGCATTGTTACCTCCATCTCGGTTGGATCTGGGACCGTGACTCTATTCTGGTTTGACTGGTGGGCCGGCGACACCCCCTTCACGGCGCGCTTCCCCGACCTCTTCTCCATCGCTGTCGACCCTTCGATCTCAGTAGAGAGGGCCCTTATTGACTTAGGGCGCCTCACATTCTGGAGGCCATTTGGGTCTCCAGATTCCGCCGCCTGGCGTGAGTTGCTTGATTGAGTCGCTCTCCACGAGTCGGTAGTGGACGCTGGCCAGGATCAGGTGAGGTGGCTCCTTGAGCCGCCAGGCCAATTCTCCACCAAGTCCGTGTACCAGGCCATCGCACCCTCCACCGCACCTCCCCCCTGACGGCGGTGTGGTCCATCCACCTACCACTAAAAATATAGATCTTCATGTGGCAATGGATTCGTGGACGGACCCCGTATGGGGTCAAGGTTCACAAACGTAATGGCCCGGGCTCTGTCCTATGCCCGCTATGCGGTGTCCCCGAAGACTCAAATCACATCTTCTTCTCTTGTGTGTCTGCTCAATTTGTGTGGAGCTGCTTTAGAGAGGTGGTGGGTGGGAATTGGTGTCACACTAACTTCCCCGACCTATTTGCTGAACTCCAGAACCCCCTGCTTTCTTGCGGCATTAGGTGGCTTGATATTGGGGCTATCGTTTGGACTCTCTAGACGACCCTCAATAAACTTGTGATCCAGCGCACTCCTCTTCGACGGGCTACTGGCGCTCTTTTCAAATTGTCTGGTTACTTGCAGCTTTGGCGGTCGCTTAGCCGCCCACAGGACCGGGACGCCATCTCCGCCTTCATCGCTGACCTTCCCTCGATGGCCGTCCGATTGTCGCCGCCGCCCCCTCTGCCTCCTCCGAAGCCAGACTAGGCGCCTGTTGTGTGTTCCGGCGCCCTTTTTTTCCTTTTTTTTGGGCTTGTTGAGCTGTGCCCTCAGCAAAACCTTTTGTACTTCCTCTGGTGGGACTTGGGTGTGTGTGTGTTTGAACTACTCCATGTATGTGTGCTCTCTAGCGGTTTGCTTTATTTATAAAGCGGGGCGAAAGCCTTTTTTGGTAAATCTAGTCACGTTGCTCCTTTAGCCTTTGTTGTCAAGACTACAACCATCATTAAGCCTACGTGAAAACCTTTGGTCATCTGAATTTGGGGATTTATCATATAGCTATTTTGGTGAGGAATGTGTATCTTTGCTTAGTGTTTGATCATATTGTGACGATGTAGAAATTTCCAATGGTATGTCATGTGAAAGCAGATCATTCTTTTGTTTGAGCCTTTTTGAAGACCAATTGCCCATTATGTTTTACTACTAGCTGCATTTTTGTTGCTCATACGCATGAACTTAACTGACTGATTTTGAAAACTGTTTGACTGTTGTAGATCGAGAGGGACGCTCACAGGAGCTTCTGGGATAAGAACCTTAGCAGCCTTAAGAAGAATCAAATGACCCAATGCATGATCTGCTTCTTTGAAAACCAAAACTCTGAATATGGTTATACTGACCATGAGGTAGCGCTTTTCTCTCGACTTCCTAGTTGAGTGTGGTAAACTAAATTTAGGGACTAATCTAGGTTTTTGTTTCTTTCTTTCTTTTTAGAGGGATCGCCATATCCGAATCATCCCAATGTGGGAGTGGAACACTACAAGAAGCCGGGTTGCTTTGTGATTGCCAAGGACAATAGCCAGCTAAGGAAGCATCGGTACTATTGTCATGGCATCAGCAAGTAAAACGGTGTATCCTCTGCACTTCATGAAGATTATGCTCCGGTTAACATGAAGGTTGCCCTTGTTATAGACTTTACAATTTGTAGGAATCTCTTTTGACAAATTTGTACAAATATTGTGAACACTCTCTCGTAATAAATTTTAAGACTAAATGCCATTGATTTTCCTTTCAGATTGTTCATCATATCAGCAGGTCACACAAGGGAGTTTGGATTGAAAGTTGCAAGAAGAAGGGATTCCTTATTATAGAAAAGGAGAGGAACATCTAGCTCCATAGTTTGAGCAAATAAGCCCACTGCTTGGTGCTTCTGTAGTAATTGATAGCATTACTTTTTACTTTGTTTCACAAGAGACTTCTGTAGCGAGTGCTAGCATTATTTTTTACTCTGTTTCTTTCGCATGACATGTGTGCACTAGGGTCTAGTGTGCTCATTCGAAAATTTTGTACAAAAATCTTGTGAATGGTCTTTTGTGATGGATGGAAAGGTTTTGGTGTCTTAGATTTTAACGAAGATTGTTTACATAGCAGAATTTAGTACTGATGTTTCCACTTCTATTGAATCCTTTACGTTCAGAATAGGAACAATATTGGCGAATCCTACAAATGATATTATGCAACAGCCACAGACAAAATAAAATGTGTGGCCTCTGGTATACAAACAGAAATATAAATAGCACCATGTAAAATTAGATGGACATTGTCATTGTGATGGTTTCCTGGTTCGTGCGATGAAAAAGTACTGATGAAAATCTGTGTTAGTTAAAACTTCATTGTACTTGGTCTGTTTTCAAGACAAGGAAAATACAGAGGCAGGGTTCGAATGTAAATTCAGAACCATCCAGAATGATCTGGCCCTTACATAATGTCTCTCAACTAGACTTGACCTATCAAAAGAACTAAAAAGCATCAGTCTTCAAATAAAATCCCTCTTCTTGCCAGCCTTCGATTGAACATCATTGGGCACATGCAACTGGCTACGCTTGCAGTTAGAAAAGACATGGCATTTCTGGTAGTTTTATCTGTTGGAAATATTCCCTAGAGACAATAATAAAGTGGTTATTATTATATTTCCGTGTTCATGATAATTGTCTATTGTTCATGCTATAATTGTGTGAACCGGAAACCGCAATACATGTGTGAATACATAGATCATAATATGTCCCTAGTAAGCCTCTAGTTGACTAGCTCGTTGATCAATAGATGGTCATGGTTTCCTGACCATGGACATTGGATGTCATTGATAACGGGATCACATCATTAGGAGAATGATGTGATGGACAAGACCCAATCTGAAGCGTAGCACAAGATCGTGTAGTTCGTTTGCTAAAGCTTTTCTAATGTCAAGTATCATTTCCTTAGACCATGAGATTGTGCCACTCCTAGATACCGTAGGAATTCTTTGGGTGTACCAAACATCACAACGTAACTGGGTGGCTATAAAGGTGCACTACAGGTATCTCCGAAAGTATCTGTTGGGTTTGCATGAATCGAGACTGGGATTTGTCACTCCGTATGACGGAGAGGTGTCTCTGGGCCCACTCGGTAATGCACCATCATAATGAGATCAATGTGACTAACGAGTTAGCCACAGGATCATGTGTTACGGAACGAGTAAAGAGACTTGCCGGTAACGAGATTGAATGAGGTATAGAGATACCGATGATCAAATCTCGGGCAAGTAACATGTCGATAGACAAAGGGAATTGTATACGGGATTGATTGAATCCTCGACATCGTGGTTCATCCGATGAGATCATCGTGGAACATGTGGGAGCCAACATGGGTATCCAGATCCCATTGTTGGTTATTGGCCAGAGAGATGTCTCGGTCATGTCTACATGGTTTCTGAACCCGTAGGGTCTACACACTTAAGGTTCGATGACGCTAGGGTTATAGGGAAAGTATGTATGTGCTTACCGAATGTTGTTCGGAGTCCCGGATGAGATCCCGGACATCATGAGGAGTTCAGGAATGGTCCGGTGGTAAAGAATGATATATAGGAAGTGAGGATTTGGATACCAGAAGTGTTCCGGGCATCACCGGTAATGTACCGGGACCACCGGAAGGGTTCTGGGGGTCCACCGGGAGGGGCCACCGGCCCCGGAGGCTTGCGTGGGACAAGAGTGGGAAGGGACCAGCCCCTGAGTGTGCTGGTGCGCCTCTGACCAAGGCCCAAGGCGCAACAAAGGGGAGAGGGGGGGAAACCCTAGGCGCATATGGGCCTAAGGCCAACCTTAGGGCGCCCCACCCTCTCTCCCCTCTTGGCCACCCCCTTCTATCCCATCTAGGGCTGCCGCCCCCCTAGGGAGGTAACCCTAGAGGGGGCGCAGCCCCCGCCCCTCCTCCTATATATAGTGGGGGTTTGGGGCTGCCATACACAAAAGTCTCTCTCTCTCTCTCAGCGCAGCCCTACCTCTCCACCTGCTCGTCTTTCGTAGTGCTTGGTGAAGCCCTGCTGGAGAACCACGCTGCTCCACCACCACCACACTGTCGTGCTGCTGCTGGAGTTGTCTTCCCCAACCTCTCCCTCCTCCTTGCTGGATCAAGGCATGGGAGACGTCACCGGGCTGCACGTGTGTTGAATGCAGAGGCGCCGTTGTTCGGCACTTAGATCGGAATCGGCCGCGATCTGAATCGCTGCATGTACGACTCCACCAACCGCGTTCTTGTAACGATTATGCTTAGTGATCTTCAAGGGTATGAAGATGCAATCGCTCTCTCTCGTTGCTAGTATCTCCTAGCACTACAAAAAAAGACACATCCATGACATTTTGGGCCGAACGAAATTTTTTCTGTCATACATATGACACTTATATGACGATAATTGTGACAAAACCCGATATCATCATAGATGTGGTGGGCTCCTAGTTCTATGACAAAAAATCATGACAGAAAATGGGCTTTTCATCCTAGGCGGGCCGGAGACGTAGCTGCATGACATTCTTTGGACCGTCCATGACGGAAAAAACCATGGTAGAAGCGAGGGCAAGGAAAATTTCGGGGAGTTCCCGATTATGGTGGGAGGTCGGGGGCTGAGCGATGCACGTTTCTCTCGTACACATACGCGCGTGTGTGCGAGGCGTTGGCTCTAACTGAACCCGAGCGAGGCGTTGGGCTCTAACTGAACCCGAGCGATTGCACTGCAGGCTACGCGTTACTGAATCCGAGTGATCGATCAATGGCTGGTAACTGAACCCGATCGAGCGATTCCTTCGCTACTGGTGCTAACTGAAGCTGATCGATGCTGCCTCTGGATGAACAGTGAGCGTTGCAGGGGCGGGGGGGTTGCATGAACAGTTCCCGGTGGGGGTGGATGAACAGGACCCCGTGGTGTTACCTCTGGATGAACAGGACCCCGATCGATCGAGCCGGTTGGGGCTGGATGAACAGGAGCCCGATCGATCGAGCCGGTTGGGGCTGGATGAATAGGACCCTGTGGAGAGCTGGATGAACAGGACCACCCGTTGGAGGGCAGGATGAACAGTAGACGGTGGAGGGCAGGATGAACAATAGCCCGTGGAGGGGTGGTTGAACAGGAGCCCGTGGAGAGGGCTGGTTGAACAGTAGACGATGGAGTAACGCGCGGTGGAGGCTGGATGAACAGCAGCCCGTGGATGAATAGTCGCAGGTGGAGGCTGGAAGAGGTCGACGGTGGATGAACAATAGCTCGTGGAGGCTGGAGGGGGTCGACGGTGGAGATGAACAGTATCCCATGGAGTCCCGTTTTGCGGTACGCCACACCCCTCCCGATGAACAGGACCCCTGTTTCGACCCTAGCGCTCCAACACAAGTCCATTTCCTCCGTTTTGCGGTATGCCACACCCCTCCCGATGAACAGGACCCTCGTTTCGACCGTAGGAGGTCCGTTTCGTCCGTTTTGCGGTATGCCACTCCCCTCCTGATGAACAGGACCCCTGTTTCGACCATAGGAGGTCCGTTTCCTCCGTTTTGCGGTACGCCAGACCCCTCCCGATGAACAGGATCCCGTTTCGAACGTGGCCGGTCGAACACAAGGCCGTTTCCTCCGTTGTGCGGAACGGCAGGCCTCATTTCCATCGCCTATTCCGTCCAAGCCCCCCCGATGAACACGATGCATTCCGTTGCCTCCCCATGAACACGACGCATTCCGTTGCCTCCCCATGAACACGACGATGACGCTATTTCTCCGTTCCGGCCCAGCCATGTACACGAGCCCTGGCCGTATGGATGCGTGAGTAGGCATTCGAGACCCCGCCCGTATGTACACATACATGGCCGTATTTTCTTTCTTGCACCCTGGCCGCCTCTACTACGAGACGTGCGCACCTCTACATCGACCAGTATATATGTACGTACATGTTCGCGACCAGAATGACAACGCTAAGTACGCTTCGACCAGGTGGGTCCCGATTGTCAGGCACTTCCTTGCGTGCGAAGATGTAGCTGGTGGGTCCCAGCAGTCAGGGGGGCAAAATACGGTGGCCCGTCTAGTGGGTCCCGCTATTAGGTAGAGGAATAATTATTTTGCACGTAATAAGGAGGCATTTCCTTGCTGCAGCCGTGGACCCAGCTGTCAGCCTCTCCACGTACAGTCCACGTCCGATGGAAGCCGTTCCTTGACCACGTTGACCACGCCGCGCCGAGAGCACCAGGGCGATGGACGACGGCGAGGCCTAGGAAGGGGACGACACGGAGCCAGGGAAGACGCGGCAGTGGATGCCCATGCGTAGAGGAGTACGAGGGTTCACTGGTTCACTGCGGTGTGAGGCTGCCGTCGCCGCAGAATAATAGGGGGTGTGGGTGAGTAGACGGATGGCCTGGCCAGCGGTGGGAGTAGTAGGAGGCGGTGAGGCCTCCGCCGCATCGCAGCCGGCCACGGGAGGCAGGAGCACGAGGCACGACCGGTGCTGGTTTGGGCGGCTGGAGCAAGAAGACCAGAGGTTGAAGAAGCACTACGGCCGTTGGATGGACATCGTACAGTCATTAGAGATAGAATCATGCATATTGACTAAGTTGACAAACCCCTCCGTCCCCGTCAACTTAGTAGGCCCACAAGTCAGCCTGCCACTATACTGGGTCCCAGTTAACAGGGGGGTACTCATTTTTTTTGTGCATAATAAGGCGGCACTTCCTTGCGTGCGAAGATATAGCTGGTGGGTCCGAGCTATCAGCGGCGGTAACGTTTTTCTCGCGAAATACAGAGGCCCTTTCGGTGGGTCGCCGATGTCAGGTGGAGGAATCATTATTTTGCGCGTAATAAGGAGGCATTTCCTTCCGTGTGGCCGTGGACCTAACTGTCAGCCTCTCCACGTAAAGTCCACTTCAGATGCATGTCGGTCGTTGACCACGTTGACCAGGCCGCGTCGAGAGCACTAGGGCGGTGGACGATGGCGAGGCCTTGGAAGGGAACGACACAGAGGCAGGGAAGACTCGGTAGTTGCTTCCCATGCAGAGGGGAGTACGGCTGTACGAGGGTTTACTGGTTCGTCTACCCTCGCTGGAGAATAACAGCAGGTGTGGGTGAGTAGAGGGATGGTTAGGCTAGCGATGGGAGTACGGTGGGGCGGTGAGGCCTGCGCGACAGCAGAGCCGGCCGCGGGGAGGAGGGAGCAGGCAGTCCCGCCGGTGCCTGTTTGAGCGGCTGGAGCAGGAAGAGCAGAGATTGAAGAAGCACAAGGGTCGTTGGATGGCCATCCAACAGTCACTGCTTGTGCGTCAACCTTTTTTTTAGGAAAGCCTCAAATCTGTGGAAAACAGCATACATCCCATCTGCCATTATTTCTAATAATTTACAGCCCATTTGCTAATTATTAAGGTTTTTTTGGAGCCCATATTCTTTTTGTTAGCATTACAGCCCATATTGTGGCCACGGTTAAAAAATTATACGAAATTTTGCATATTTCGGTGCGGTCCGAACTGTTTTTAATCCCGAAATTTCGACTCACATTCAAACTGATTTAAAAAATAAATGTATATCAATATAAAATCCAACAAATTCTCCATGCATAAAAATTAATGTAATTTCAAATCTCAAAATGAAAAAAAAAGATATTTGAAACTAATTACCGGTTTGATGTGTTTTAAAAATGTACAACCCATTTTCTCATTACTGATGGGCCATTTTCTCGGCCAGCCGAATGAAAGCTCTCCTCGTCTTGAAAGATTTGCAGCCCAACAGGCGTGACAAAGGGCCTTACTTGGCAAATCACAAAAAACTGGGTTGTGGCCGTGGACCCAGCTGTCAGCCTCTCCATGTACAGTACTCTTCCAATGGAATGTCATTGACCACGTTGACCACGCCACGCCAAGAGCACCAAGGCGGTGGACGATGGTGAGGCCTAGGAAGGGGACAACGCGGAGCCGGAGAAGTCGCGGCAGTAGATGCCCATGCGGAGAGGAGTACGAGGGTTCGCTGGTTCGGCTGCGGTGTGAGGCTGCCGTCGCCGCAGGGCCTGGCTAGCAGTGGGAGTAGTAGGGGGCGATGAGGCCTCATCGGCAGCACAGCCGGCCACTAGAGGCAGGAGCAGGCGGTCTCCCTGGCACTGGTTTGGGCGGCTGGTGCAAGAAGAGCAGTGATTGAAGAAGCAGCAGGACCGTTCAATTCAAATCCAACGGTTACTGCTGCTAGAATCGTTTGTTGACTAAGTTGACAAGCCCTGCGTACGCGTCAACTTAGTAGGCCCACAGGTCAGCCTCCCAACCGGTGCGCCCCAGATGTCAGTGGGAGGAATCATTTTATCTCGTAATCAGGAGGCAGTTGATTGCGTGCAGCCAGGCCAGCGGAGAAAGTAGGGTGGGTCGGGGAAGCCTGTGCGTCATCACAGCGGGCCACAAGAGGAGGGAGCAGGCAGTCCCGCCGGCGCTAGTTTAGGCGACTGGAGCAGGAAGATCAGAGATTGAAGAAGCACGTCGGCCGTTGGATGGACATCCAGCACTAACTGCTGCTAGAATCGTGTGTTCACTGACAAAGCCTTGCGTAAACAAGTCAGCCTTGAAATCTGTGGCGTGTACAGCCCATTTGATATTATTTTTATAATTTTTACTCATTTTCTAATTCATATGGAATTTATTGCAGCCCATTTTCCATTTTTAGAATTGCTGGCCATTTTCTGGTCAGTACCAGGGTCAAAAAATTAACTAAATATGTGGAAAATTTTGAAAATTCGCAATTTTTTGCTGGGGAACGAAATATTCTTAATCCAAAAATTAATAGCCATACTAAAACAAATTTAAAAATAAATTTGTACTATGTCATGTTAAATCCAATGAAATACGTATAAGATATCAGTGAAGAACAAAAACAAAAAAAGAAACTTATATCCCATTTGCTATAATTTTTTTGGATTTTTCAACCCCTTCTGATATTACTTTTAACAGACATTGACCATACTCTTAAGCCAGGCCGGAATGCATCCCTCCTCGTCTTGAAAGATTTGCAGCCCAGTAATTCGGAGAGAAAAAATAGGCCTAGCTTGGGTATTCTTCAAAAAGAAATACTCGGCTACCTATTTTCCCAAAGAACTGGTGCATGAGCATTTAGCTTTATTTATTTATTTATTTATTTATTTATGTTTAGGGGACCATGAGCATGTACCTGGGCCGGATTCATGTGAGAGCCTCCCTTCCAGTTAATTATGGGCTTCTCTATTGGGCCTTCATCAGTGGGCTGCATGTTATCAACAAGTGGAAAATGTGTTCCGAGTTTCAAAAAAATGTGTTCGGTACGATAAATAGTATGCGCTATGTACGGTATGGGGCACTAAAGGATCGAACCGTGCAACGACTTCCAAAACATTGTGTTTGTCATTCTAACAACACATCTATTCCACCAACAGACGAAATATACTACTGATTGTACATTGAAAACAGCAGCAACAACAACCAGGGCTGGGGGTGCAACAGAAGCAGTAAGCAGGCCAGAAGAGGGAAGACACAGCTCTCTCTTCCAAACCAAACATCAGCCATCATTACAAAAGGGCTACCAAAAAAGAACAAGTGTATGCATCAAACTAAATAAAGATCCTACTACACCAAGTGTACGCATCTAAATAACTAGCTCAGTTAGACGTTACTATTTATTAAGCTGTGGAGATTGGCTGACGGCTTGAACCAGATGGGTGCCTGACAGGCGAAACTCCAGCCAGCAGGTCGAAGTTTGATACTTGCAACCCTCTCTCCTACTTTGGGCTGCAGAGCATGGCGGCACATATCAGGGTATGGTGCATGCAGAGACGCATGGTACGTTGTGTACACACAGTTTTGCCTGATGAACGAAACGGCGCTGCCATCATGATCTTTGCCGTCGGTTATCTCCTGGTTAATCGGATAATTCAATCCGACAAACAGATAGCGTGTACCAAGGCTACTTACCAGCCTCCAGTCAAAAATTCCTGAAGGCCCAGAGAAGCTGGTATCCTGCTCAAAGACCTTGCAGTGACTGTGATTGTATTCCGCAAAACAACACGTCCGGTACTTGCGAACGATCATCAATCTTTTGCCGTTGTCTGATCGAGCCATGAACCACCTGCAACTGCCATGCCGCTTTTCTTTGAAAGTTTCTGGGATTAGGAAGGGTAGGGACACCAGGCGGCCTACAACATCATATCAGGTTGGAGTCAAATAAAAAAGGGCTCTTGGTTTAGTCAATCTTAAGAACAGCATGTTATGAGCATGAATATTTTTCAGCAAATGTTGACAGTAATATAAGCAAGCCATCATGATAGCATAGGAAAGTAACATACTGCTGTAACAGCCGTTTGTAGCGATGACTGTAGTAGGCCAGCAATACGTCCAGCCATAGAAGGAGTCGACAACGTAAATGAAGCCCTTGTGTTCAATGGCATCAGAGAACCATGGAGGATGTATGATCCTGCGATGGACGTGCAGATTTATCCACTTACCACAGTGACCTGTCAGATAGGCGAGACTGCGGTTGAAGAACGCAATTAGCCTGAAGTCTTTATAATTCGCAGATCTTGTGGGCACTTGGCAGATTACAACCTTGAGCAAATCAAACTTGGTATCATGTTGGCTACTGTAAGATTCCGAGTATTCTGGGCCGCGGTGCCAAAGCAGTGCAGTGTTAATCGAAGGAAGGGGGATCAATCGCCGGGTGTAGACCTCCACGAGCATCCAGGTGCCGCGACCGTCGAGGAGCACCATCCAAGACGTGTTCATGCCGACCCAGTACATACCGTTAATGTAGTTGAGGCTGACGGGGATCGGATCACAGTCAAGGGGGTTGATGCTCGCCACCCTACGATCGTTATGCTGCGTGACACGCGTTTCTGAAGATCAGGCGGCATCAGCAAGCAAGGAGCTGGCTTAAAAAGCTCCGGCCTGAGGGCTTTGAGTAAACGGTACAGCCCCGACGAGCACGCGGCGAGCGGCATGGTACTGAGATTGTCCACATACGAAACAATGAGCTTGATTACCTCTGTGGGGAGCGAATTCCAGCCACTCTTTCGACGGACGCTACTCGGTTCTGCCATTGTTAGTGCTTGGGTTTCGGACGAGGGGGGGAGGTGCCTTAGCGGGGATGGAAGATTGGACGAGATTATGTGCGGACAAAGATGGAGAAGCGAATATGTGCTACGGGAAGTGGATAGGTGATGATGACTACAGCACGCCGCTTGACTTACCAGACACATACCAGCAGCGTAGGGTCATGTCGATGCCAGACAACTTGCTTGAGTGATCACAGTACTGGTACTCCCTACAATGCTATGCCCTAACTTGCTTGAGTAGAGTAGTAGGACTTTGCTCTACTACTAGCACCGGAGGAGTAGTATATTCTAATCTAAAATAGTTACACACTTCAATGCCCGAGCGTGGAACGACTACGAACCGTGCTCAAAGACCGTGTCTATGTGGTGTTTGGACATGGGCGACAACCTCAACGCCAACGGTGTTGCTCCCATTGCACCGTATGTGTTTCTGTCCTTCTTGTTCGAAATCGTGGTAGAATTCATGTTTCTACTCTGTATCCTACTACTATGCTAGTCCACATGATTAGTTTCATCTTTGTTATAGCCGTCATGATTTATTTTGTGCTTATTCAAATTAAATCTCGTAGTAACTTGCTCATATATTCAACTGGCGCAACGTCCCCTACATCCACTCCCATTTCATGGATGGCCTGGTCGATGTTGGAATTTTGCTAGTAGGCCTTTATAAGGTGAGCTCTTCTACCACTTGTATGAGCATGAGAAGAGGAGACCTACATGCGCGCTCCTCCTCCTCGCTTGCCTAGCCATGCCACGCCTCATCACGACGCACCGCGGGTTGCGGGATTGAGACGAGCCGAGGACAGAGCTATACTCCCACGACCTACCCGGCCCGCACTATATAGTTTCTCACCACCGTTCCAGATCATTGCGCCGCCAAGCAAGTCTTCCCCATCCCTCCTTTCGGTGTGCGCCGAAAGACAGGACGGCAGGCCTCCGGAACCCCGCCTCTCGTGATCCTGAACGAGAGAGGGGCGATCAGGTTTTTCGGGAGCGCACTCACGCGACTGCTGGCAGCGACGACTTCGCGAACGACGACTTCTTCCACGACCCCGGCAACCTCATCCTCGACATGGGCGACAACGTCAACGCCGGCAACCAGTGAGATACAGGGTGTAGGAAGCGGTTTGGGAATTTGTACGCCTTTCCAACCAGTGAGATACTCCGTACAAAGTACGACAGACAAATAACCACAGAGAAGGAAGCTAAAAGTAAACAATCAAACGAGCATTTTTGCATTTGTTTTGCATTGAATCATTTCACAAGCTTGACTAGTGCTGTTTTTCTACTTTTACAAAAACCGCATCGTAATGTTAAAACGTGCATTTGCACGTACATAAGTAATACACTACAAAAAAATACACTTCCGTGATGATACGTGTTTGTCACAGTAGGTCGCATTTTCTGTCATGCATGTACATCCATGACAAATTTATGACAGAATCAAGATAGTCATACTTGTGCTATCATAGAAGTGTTCCATGACATTGCCAAAATTATCATCACGGAAGTTTCCACTTCCATGACGATAAATCGTGCGTCACAGAAGTGATTTCGTCAAGGGTGACCGACACGTGGCATCCGCCGTAACGGAAAGCCTTTAAGCTATCGGGTCAGATTTTGGATCCGATAACCCGTTAACAGCCACGACCAATGCTGATTTTCCGAAACAACGTCCACTAGGGATTGGACTTGTGTCTGGAGCATAGATATATCACTCTGTCTAGCAGGAATATTTTGTTCAGTAGGCGATTTGGATGAGGTTACCTTGACAACCAACCCAGACTTACGCAGGAAGGTGGTTTTTGCACTGTTAGTGGAGAGATACTGACGCACTGCAGCAAGAGGTGACATTGTGCCTGTAGTAGCCTCGTCACCTTCAGGTGGTTGACTGTTCAATCATTTGTTCCATAGCTTCTTGAAAGTTTGAACTTGTAGATTAGTGTACCAGATAAGTTACTAATGAGACAAAAACAAACAAAGTAGGATAAACGTTTATACATAACTTATTTTGGTGAACTACTGTAATACATTAGCGTGTATTGTAGTGCCAACTACATAATAAAATCACTTTCGGAACATATGTCCATGTAGCGTGCCTACTGTATTGTCTATTTCCTCACATTCGTTGACATCTAAGGATAAAGAGACATGGTTTAAAGTAGGATGAACATAGTATGACATCATTCATATCATGGGCAAACAGATATAAAACAAACAAGCTATTTTATCATTGTGTGCGCAAGTGAACATAACAACTAGATTACAGATCAAGACCAAAAGAATATCCTTCATCTCTTTTAAACCATGTAAGGTGAAATGATACATTAAGACAACTGTGAATAAAAGTGAACAGCGTAACTGACATTGGCTGCAAACCAAGTAGTTAAATGAACACATCACAGTACCAATCAGTTCAAGGCAGGAGGAGTAAGGACTTACAACTACGGCTTGAACTGGTGTGCTCATGCCCTTCATCTTGCTGGTGTGCAAATCCTTGAAGATTTGCACTACATTCGGTTTAGGTTCTTTTTGGTCCGCACGGGATTTCCTCTGTATTTGGAACAAGTCAATATAGATACGATAATATGGCACAAAAAAAGAAGGAAGTAGCAGCTATTTACAAGAGCCTCACAGTGTGCAATATAGCTACGAGATCATGTGGTCTGTTGGAATTTCACTTTAGAACGGTTGGTTTTGTTCTTCAAACAGTTAGCCTAGAAGAAGATACACTTGTAAGGCACATACATAAATACAAGTTCAATATGTTGTTTGATCAAATACATATAGCCTACCTGATACTTTGGATCAGACCAGTGTTTAACGAGGGATGTCCAGTCTTCATCTGTAATATATTCCACTGGAGATGTTTGGGCGATTTCATTGTTAGCCTTGCCTTCAAAGTGAGATTTTCTAAGGTGGTACCGATACTGTCGCAGAGCAGACTGAAAAACATGAGTGCATGCTTGTCTAGTTGCATCATCTTTCGGATCCAACTTGAACCTCATCTGTTGAAAAAAGAATGTGAGTCTTATTAGGAGGAAGCTAGAAAGTATGGGATAGAGCAAGACAATATTACTAACTGTGATGAATAACATTACTTACGGATAAATGGTCAAGGAAGGTGTTAAACTGGGTATTCTCTTTCTCATTCCTGTACTGGATCCACGTTGGGAGGATACGTGCATGACACCTAACGGCAACGGCTGCCTCTGATACTAACTTGGCTGACTCTGTAGCATCACGTGTCCTTTTTAAACCTGCCTCAAAATGGATCTCCATTCTTCCTCCTTTAGATTTTGTTAATCTGTCAAGCATTATCCCTGATGTCTGTTTTCGCTTGCGCCGTGGTGCTAGTTCAACAACGAATATGGAAAGTGTTAGTGTACATCAAACTGTGTGAGTACATATAAAGGAGCATGCAACTGCAACTTGACTCGGTCAGGTACCATCTTGGTGTTGATGCTCATGAGGTTCATCTGATCTTGCCAAGTCATGTTGTGTCAGCAGTGCTTCGGAAGTAGTGTTAGATGTGAAGGTAGCTTGGGAACTGGCCAGTTCCGGAGCAAACGAACGAGTAACTGGTTGAGATGCTGGTACAGTTGAAGCGGATGCTGCAGCTGGTGGAGTAGGTGATACTGTGTTTGTAGATTTAGTCGCTGGACTTGGACCTTCTACTACACTATAAGTACCAGCAGAATCTCGACGGCAAAACCTTTTCCGTTTCACCCGACGAGTAACAACACTCCCTACTATATTATTTTCCTTGCTCTTTTTTGACTTTGCCATGTCAAGCTGTACCCACAACACAAAAGAATAAAATCACTCTTCAGAACTCAGTGATGCATGATACAGACAAGCAATACTTTGATGTAAGACAACCGTATGAGGATGGAATATATAAGAAAAACAGGACGACATGACATATTCACAGCTACGATGTGCAAACTAAGCAGAAGGATTTTCAAGAAAATAGAAGTAACGCAAGCTAGACACCATATGAAAGATGCAACCAATATTACTCTGCCAAGTTAAAAGTGTCTTGTCATAAGTGGCAATTCGAAAAATTAGAAGCAGTACAACATAGAAATCAATGCAAGATGCAACCACTATCAAACTGCCATGTTAAAAGCGTCCAATCATGAGTGACTGATGCAGGATACACAACAGCAGTACTTTGATGTAAGAACATGGTATGATAGATAGATGCAGTGTATTCTAGACACAGAAAGCCATGTCATATGCACATATATAACGTATAAACTCAGCAGGTGCAATTTAATCAAAATAGAAGAAATATAGGCTAGACAACATATGCAACATGAAATCAATTATCACATTGTCAACTTAGAGCAAGCACCTGCGATGGTGGAGTATGAGAGATGAACTCATCATGTAGACTTGGGACTTCAACTTCATTAGTAGTAGTAGTGGCAAATCTAGAGAGTCTCTATTTGCGTCGGTGCAAAGGACCACCAACATCCCCTAACTTACTTTTTTCCTTCCTATTTTCTGATATTGCCTTATGAAGTCAAAACCATAAGAAGATGAATAAAGTTAGCTCTGCATAACTAGTTGATGCATGATACAGACGAACACTACTTTGATTTAAGGCAAGCGCAGGATAGGAGGATGGAATATATACAAAAAAGACAGCGTTTCATATTCACACGTATGATAGGAGGATGGAATATGTATGAAAAAACAGTAAGCGGAAGGCATTTCAACAAAATTAGAAGAAATGAAAGCTAGGCACCATATGAACATGCAACCAATATCACTCTATCAGGTAAAAAGTGTCTCGTCGTAAGAGCCATTTCAAGAAATTAGAAGCAGTACAAGCTAGAAGACAATGCAAGATGCAACCTACATCACAGTCCCAAGTTAAATGTGTCTTATGGGTAAGTGATCATTGCAGGTATAAGTTGTAAGCTACGCAGATGCAATTCAACATAATCAGAAGGAATACAAACTAGAAATCATACGGAAAAAGCAACCACATATAACAGTTCCAAGTAAGAGCAAGCACCTGTAATGGTGGAGTAGGGGAGATGTGCTCATCATGTACACGTATGTTGTAGAAACAGGAACACGTGTCATATCCATAGGCATTATGTGTAAAGTAAGCAGATGCAATTTGTCGTGGATTTGTCACGGCAGATGTCCTAGTGTAAGGACTTAGTCGTGAGGCCAACGCATCTATGTGATAGCTTGAGAGAGGCTGAACGGGATCGAGAGACGCAACACAAGACAGGGATTTAGACAGCTTCGGGCCCCGGGAAACATCATCCGGTAACAACCCTACATGCTGTTAGTGGCTAAATCTCATTGTGTTCATGAGAGAGACGCCACATAAGCCGGCTCCCCCTTTGTGTCTAGCCCTAGATATTATTGCTTGTTGCTTGTCCATCTTTGGGGAGCCCTGCCCCTCCTTATATAAGTTGAAGAGGCGGGTTACATGTGGAGTCCTATTAGGATTAAGTCTAGTCTATTACAAGTGTAATCCTAGTCTGCCCCCTTAAGGGAAAAATCCTTATGCCTTTCCTCTTAAACCGGCCCACCATAACATAAACCGGACTTCTGGGCCTTGGGCCTTGTCATCCGTCTGTCCCACCCGCCGGGTTACCAGTGAATCATAAGTTTCAGTTAGGTTGTTTGTAAACCGTTTGGCCAGTGCGGGTCACCGGTGAATTGCCAAGTCCGACCGGGTTACTCCGCGGGGTATATCCCCGACATTAGCCCCCAAGTTTAGCTTGGATTTATCCATGGTAAACTTATGCTAATCATCCTTAAGTCCTTGCCATTTCCCCCTTCTGGAAAATCTAGGTCAATAGACCAGCTTCATAATCAATTTGCTTGTAGAATAAATATTGTAAATAAAGAATCCATTTGAGTCAGCCTTCAATGCTATGACTTGACAAAATATTGGTCTTCAAATATTCAACTGATATTCAGCCGGCTTGAAAATTTAGAACTTGCCAAGCTATAATTTCCAAAATCGGTGGGTTATAAAAACTGATAATTCCGGGGCATGATTGTTGCCAACGTCGGTTCATGATTGTTGTCAATGCCGGTTCATGATTATTGATGACGCTGGTTCATGATTATTGATGACGCCGGGTCATGATTATTGATGACGCCGGGTCAATCTGGTTTATTCAAAACTGAGAATTTGCAGATTTTTCTCCCTTATATCCATATTACATGTACCCCCAAGTCTTGAGCAGAACAAAGTGATGACTTAAGACTTGCTTCAATATAAATACTGCCACTTAAAAAGAAATCCATGTTGCTCATCTCAGTCACTTAGTAAAAACTGAATACTCCATATTATGTAGCCCCCAAGTGTCGGGTTGTCATGCTTGCAGCAACCTGGGACTCGTGATTGCCTGATGCTCAAAAAACTTCATCCAGTGTAGCCTCCAAGGACCGGGTCATTATGCAACAATGTGTAGGGACTTTATAAATATGATCATGCTTCATTGAAAATAACTTCATATGATGTAACTCCACCATGGGCTTAAACCCACGTCCACAAGGTTAAGAGCTTTGTGCTTTACCAACTGAGTAGTGGACCCTTGAATATAATGGATTAAGACTCACTAGTGCAGAACCGGGCAATAGCACGGGTTCGTAAGGCCCTTTAGTGCCGTTTCCATAACCGGCACTAAAGTGTGGTCACTAAAGCCCCCCCCCCTTTAGTACCGGTTCAGCATGAACCGGTGCTAAAGGGCAACCATGTGGCACGAGCCAGCTCCGGGGGCCGGGAGCCCTTTAGTACCGGTTGCGGTTGGTAACACCAACCGGTACTAAAATGTTTGGGGTTTTTTTGGTTTTATGATTTCTTTTTCATTTAATTTTGTGTTTTCCATTTTAATTCTTTTTCGTTTGCTGGTATTTTATGATACTACACATTGTACACGTTATGCATATATATATATATAAATAGAATTTCTAGTAGAACCAATCATATATATATCATCAATGTCTCACAAACCACCATATTAATTCACACATACACACATGTATAGCTATATACAATTTCTCCTACATATGCATGTTGCCTTCGGAGCCAGTGGCATTAGCCTAATTGGTGCCTTCGGAGCACGATGACAATTGGAAGTGGTTCATGACCTGGTCGATGGGGATGGTAGCGGGTAATAGTATTCTCCCTTCGGATTTATGACCTGGTCGAGCAAAAATCCCGCTATTTCCTCTTGAAGTGCTTCTACGCGCTCCGTTTCTAGGAGCTTGTCCCGCACCTCTTTGAACTGTTACGAAGGAGATCAATATGCATGTGTATTAGTTGTGTGACTAGATATCGATAATGGTGTAAAAATTGTGAATAGTGTTCTAACAAGCGTACCCATTCCTGTCTTTGAGATCTGCTCCTTTCGGACGCCATCATGCGAATGTTCTCGCAAACGCAGAATGCACACAGATCAGTCCCCTGCGCCTGCTTCAGGGCCTTTATTACGAGAATGGAATTTAATTTGATCAGATAATAATTAATCAAGCATGATAATTAAAGAGATGGCAGCTAGCTAGCTAGTACTACTTAATTACTTATTACCTTGGGTCGAAACCATTTCAGCTGTCGTTTCCATTCGCCTTCCGTGACGCTGATGAACCTTGCCCAAGCCCTGCCCGCCGACAAAGAAAATGAATAAAGGGGTTATTAAATAGTTCATATCATGAAATGACGAACTAAATAGGCCGAGATATATAGTTAATAATGATTGAAATTACCTGTTGACTATCCCAAACAAGATGTTATAGTCACTATTTGCTTTGAGTAGTGAGTCCAGTATTTGAACTGTTCCGGCGTCAACTTTAATGATACACAAGATCCAGTGAAATCTGCATGCACACACGTTTGCATGTCTTAATTAAGCGGGCATATGTAAGCAAAAACATGTAGCTAGCTAGTAGGCAAAAACAGAGAATTTGTAGTACAAGAAAGTGTGACTCACTGGAAGTTGTAAGGAAGTAGTATATCTTCATTGTATTTGAGGCGCTTCAAGAACTCTAGCATGCTGTCCTCTACCTGCTTTTCATAATGCTTGTTTATTTTCCATGTGTATTCATTAACGGTGTTTGGGTCAATGAACCCAATGCCATAGCGTCCACCTTTTCTCATTTCATACATCTTCATCCTGCATAATACCACAGAAAAGAATATAGTGAGGATAATTACAGGTAATGATTGATCAAAAGGATCACTACAGCTAGCTTGAGACTTAAATTACAGAAAGAAATCACTTACAGACAATAGCAACTGACGATAGATTTGTCGAGTGCGTCTTGATTGTATAACTGAAACAGTTCAGAATACTCAACGGTCACAGCATTCTCATGGTAGTAATGATCCTTCTTGACTTGCACCATGAGGGACTCTCGATCGGATCTCTTGGTAATGTCCATGTACCATTGATGCAATTCATACATTCTCGTTGGGAGCTTCTTGACCTCTTCTGGCTTGACCAAAGGTTGGCCCCGGGCATATTTCCGTTTTATTTCCTCCTCTGTAAGCACAGGCATGTCCTCGATCTCGAGGAGTTGTCCAACAGTGATTTTGAGAGTTTCAGCCTGCATTATATGCTCCTGGGTTATTACCACATCGCCCACCTCGGGAACGTAAACTGTTTGCCCACAATAATATTGGGCGCGCGTACTGTCACGTGTTGTTCGCGGCACAACAAGCGGGGGGATCGATTGCGCCGCCTGTTCTCCCAGCTGGGCAACGGTTTTCCCGCATTTTTTGACAGCTGCTTGTTGTTTGCTCGAGCTCGAGCTCGCCTTCTTCTGTAGACGTTGTCGATGTAACTTCCTGATGTGGCGCTCATAGTCTGTGTCAACAGGCTTAGGAGCTGGTGGTTGAGCCATACGAATGAAGTGGTCAACTACTTCCACAGGCACTTTCTCCCTTGGCGGCGGTGGCGGTTTCGGTCCAAAATGGGCGTCGACTTCTGCCCGCACTATGGCATTGGTTTGCTCCTCGGTCCTGTCGTAAGCCCTCTCAGGAAGAGGAGTAGTGAGGTTTGGACCATATTTATATCGCTTGCCTCCGCCTGTACTTCCTGTACTATGACCTCGACTCGTACCGCTACGCACCATAGCTGCGGGGTGTCTCTTCTGCGATTGCTGAGGCGGCGGAGACGGCTGACGGGGCTGAGTTGGACGAGGAGGAGTGGCCTGAAGCTGTGCCGGACTTGCAGTGGCCTGAGGTTGTGCCGGACTTGGAGGAGGAGTGGACGTCTGACGCTGTGTCGGACTTGGAGGAGGAGTGGCCTGACACTTTGCCGGACTTGGAGGAGGAGGAGTGGCCTCACGCGTTGGTGGACTTGGAGGAGCGGGAGTCTGCTGACTCGGTGGCGGACTTCGACGAGGAGTCGGGTGACGCGGTGTCGGTGGCCTTCGAAAGATGATGCAATCCTTTCTCCATAGGATGATACGATGTTTGGCATCTCCGAGTGTGTGCTCCTCGTCACCTCCAGGAATGTCAAGCTCTAGCCCCGAATATTGGTCCACCACCTCATCAACCACGACACGAGCATAGCCTGCTGGAATCGGGTTGCAATGGAAGGTTGCATCGGGGGAATTTGTATAAGCAACGCCGTCCGCCACCTTCAAGGATATGTTCTTAATTTTGAAGTGTAGCTCGCAGTTAGTGTTCTCCGCGATATCATCCACGGGGTATCTATCCAGCATTGCGTCAAACGGGGCGGAACCCACGCTGCTTCTCGGCATGGATGGGGCGGTGGTATCCAATGCTGGATCATCCGCTAGCTGCTGCAGCTGCTGAGACCCCCTTTGCTGGCTAAGTGAGTCGATCTGCTCCTGCTGCCGCTGGAATTTGATTGCCAAGTCCGCGTGCGCTGATTCTAGGCCTTGAAGGCGTTCATAGTCGAGCTTCCTCTGCTCCTCCTCCATCTTCCTCTTCTTCTCCTCCGCAATCTTCTTTCTCGCACGGGTTCTGTAGTCGGCGTTCCAGTCCGAAAACCCCTCATACCACGGAATAGCGCCCATGCCTCGTGTTCTTCCCGGGTGTTCAGGATTTCCCAGGGCACGCGTAAGCTCGTCGTTCTCTCTGTTGGGCTCGAACAACCCGGATCGAGCCTCTTCTATTGCAACAAGTAGCTTATCTTCGGCTCCGTCCAGACATGCCTTCTTGGAAACTTTGCCTGTCTTCGGGTCCAACTCCCCCCCATGCGCATAGAACCAAGTCCTGCACCTGGGGGGCCAGCTCAATGTTTCTGGAGTGACACTTGCATCCAGCATCTCTTTCTCAGACTTATCCCACTTAGGCATTCCCACCGCATAGCCACCTGGCCCCAGCTTATGGAACTTATCCTTTTTTGCGGCATTGGCCTTGTTTATTCTTGACCGTTCCTTAGATAATTCTGAATCCTTGAATTTCACGAAATCGTCCCAATGAGCACTTTGATTCTCTAGTGTTCCCTCGAATACTGGAGTCTTCCTTCCTCCCTTGACGTACTTGTCCCATTCACGATTCTTGTGGTTCTTGAATGCAACCGCCATCTTCCTAAGAGCAGCGTCCTTGACTTTCTGCACATCTGCTTCTGTGAAATGATCTGGTAGGGTGAAATGTTCCATGAGAGTATCCCAAAGCAGACTTTTTTGTCTGTCGTCGACAAAAGTAAGATCTGGACGTGGCTTTGCTGGCTTTCTCCATTCTTGAAGGGAGATCGGGAGTTGGTCCTTCACAAGAACTGCGCACTGACGAACGAACTTGTCCGCAATCTTCTTAGGCGCTAATGGTTCGCCATTAGGTTTGATTGCCTCGATATTATACTTTACGCCCTCCTTCAACTTTTTGTTCGGGCCTCGTTTCGTCCTGTTGCCTGAAGATTTGCTCGATCCGGATGGCTGAAAGAAGAAAGATCGATTCGTTAATATATCTTCAACTCATTTAAAACATGTGATGATCACCAGATGCCTGCTTATATAAATATATATACCTCTCCGGTGTTGTCATAATCGTAGTTCATGACTTCATCAATTCGGTCGTCGCGATCGAATATCATATCACCCTCTCCGGTGTTGTTTAGAAATTCGGAGCCGTCATAATCTTCTTCATTCTGATCATCATCTGGCCCGCGTATTATATCGAACATGGTCTGTTCTCCCTCTCTGTTGGTATTGTCCGCCATAGCTTTTATTTAACTATGCCAAAAGAAATATAAAACAATTTAGTATTCAAATTACATCGTCTCGAATAATAGATATAATCTCGAATACATCGTCTCGAATAATAGATATAATCTCGAATACATCGTCTCGAATAATAGATATAATCTCGAATACATCGTCTCGAATAATAGATATAATCTCGAATACATCGTCTCGAATAATATATAATCTCGAATACATCGTCTTGAATATTATATATCGAGTACATCACTGGCTAGGTAGCTAATAAAGATCGAATACTACAGAAGAATCTAGGACACTCGCGGTTCCTGCGGCGCGGGCGGTGGACACCCAAAGAGAAGGAACCCTCACAGGATCATAGCTGAAGTGAGATCCCTGAAGAAACTGCCAGGTATTGGAGAACCTGCCGCCCTCTAACGCAACCATGTAGCGATGGACGTGCTCGTCCTCCTCCCTGACACGGCGACGTACCACCTCCGGCGGGGCCGGCTCCCTCCGCACCGAAACTGGCCCACGCGAACGCCACCAAATGAGATCAGGGTCGACGACGGGACCCGGGGCCGGGTTCCTCATCAAGCGGCGCGCCCCTCCAGGCAGCACCTCCCAGTGCCAGCCCGGCGGAGCCCAGTCCCGGACATGGGTCAGTCGGACGTCGTCGCGGACGGGTCGACGGCGAGGATGCGGGCCGGGCATCGTCGAGAACAAATACTAGCTATATGCCCGCAAAAAGTAACATTTTTTTAATGATTGGATTTTGATAACTAAAATTTCTAACATTTCTATATAACTAACATTTCTATAACATTTCTAATATTTCTAGAACTAAAAAAAAGAAAAATTTCTAACTTTTTTATAACTATTTCTATAACTAAAAAACAGAAAAATTTCTAACAATTCTAACTTTTTTATAACTATTTCTATAACTAAAAACAGAAAAATTTCTAACAATTCTAACATTTCTAACTATTCTAACAATTCTAACATTTCTAACTATTTCTAAAAAACAGAAAAATTTCTAACAATTCTAACTTTTTTATAACTATTTCTATAACTAAAAAACAGAAAATTTCTAACAATTCTAACATTTCTAACTATTCTAACAATTCTAACATTTCTAACAATTTTAACATTTCTAACTATTTCTAAAAAACAGAAAAATTTCTAACAATTTCTAAAAAACAGAAAAATTTCTAACTATTTGTATAACTAAAAAACAAAAAATGTATGTGTGTGTGTGCGCGCTCACCGGCGAGGCGAGAGGCGACGGGGGGCGGCGACGGGGACGGCGACGGGCGCGGCGACGACGGGGATGACGACGACGGGGACAGGGACGGGGCGGCGATGACGGGGACGGGGACGTACGGGCCGGGGCGGCGACGATGACGGGGACGTACGGGGCGGCGACGACGGGGACGGGGACGACGCGGGACGGGCCGGGACGGGGCGGCGGTGACGACGGGGACGACGGGGCGGCGACGACGGGGACGGGGCGGCGACGGGGGCGGCGACGAGGGATGGAGACGTACGGGGGGCGCGGCGGGCGACGGTGCAGAGGAGAAGAAGCAGATGAGAAACTGAAATTTTCGTAAGTGTTGTTTATATAGGAGGGGCCTTTAGTACCGGTTGGAGCCACCAACCGGTACTAAAGGCCTGTTTTGGCCAGGCCAAGCGGCGGGAAGCGACCCCCTTTAGTACCGGGTGGTGGCTCCAACCGGTACTAAAGGCCCCCCCTTTAGTACCGGTTGGTGCCACGACCCGGTACTAAAGGGGGTGCGCTGGCGCAGGTGCGGTGCGGCAAGTTTAGTCCCACCTCGCTAGCCGAGGGGCGACCGCACTGGTTTATAAACCCCCGTGCGGTAGCTCTCTCGAGCTCCTCTCCAAAGCAGGCCTACTGGGCCTACATGTTCTGTGCTGCCCTGTTGGCCTACTGGGCCTTTGCGGGCCTGCATCCTGGCCCAACAACAGGTTGGGTTTCTAGTCGTATGCCGGCCGCTTTGGCCTAGTAGGCGGGCTTTTTTATTTTTTTGCTTTATTTATTTTTGAGTTGTTTTTTTGTGTATTTAGAGTTTCTTTGTGAATATTTTTGCTTTAGGTACAAAAAATTACAAACTTTCTGTTAGTGCCCGTAGTTTTCAAATTTGAATAGTTTAAATTTTGAATTATTTGAAATTAGTGTGAATCACTAGTTTGTGAATAACTTAACTTTAAAAATCAGTAAAGGCATGAAAGAATTTGTTTGCACATAAAATTTCTTCGCGTTTCAAATGCCAAAACACATAATTAACTACCCTAACTATTACAGAGATTCCCTTCTGGGTGTGAAACACAGAAGAAAGTGATGATAGTGAAGCCGATCACATCCCAGATCTTTGGGTGTGAAACTTTTTCTTCGCGTGTGTCCCTTTGCGCCGTAACCATGGAAAATCTTCATCATTTAACGGGATGCTCGGGTCAATATTCACTGTGAATGGAGCAATTTCATCAAACTTTTCATAATCTTCTGACTTGTCTGTCTTGTCATCCACTCCCACGATGTTTCTCTTCCCAGAAAGAACTATGTGCCGCTTTGGCTCATCGTACGATGCATTCGCTTCCTTATCTTTTCTTTTTCTTGGCTTGGTAGACATGTCCTTCACATAGAAAACCTGTGCCACATCATTGGCTAGGACGAATGGTTCGTCTGCATACGCAAGATTGTTGAGATCCACTGTTGTCATTCCGTACTGCGGGTCTTCCGTTACCCCGCCTCGTGTCATATTGACCCATTTGCACCGAAACAAAGGGACCTTCAAACCACGTCGATAGTCAAGTTCCCATATGTCCTGTATATAACCATAATATGTTTCCTTTCCCGTCTTGGTTTCTGCATCAAAGCGGACACCACTGTTTTGGTTGGTGCTCTTCTTATCTTGGGCGATCGTGTAAAATGTATTACCATTTATCTCGTACCCTTTGAAAGTCATTATATTCGAAGATGGTAACTGGGACAGCAAGTACAGGTCATCTTCAATAGAGGTGTCATGCATGGTACGTGTCTGCAACCAGCTGGCGAAACTCCTGGTTTGTTCACGTGTAATCCAGTCATCAGACCGCTCCGGGTGTTTGGAGCGTAGCAAATTCTTGTGTTCATCCATATACGGAGCCACCAAGGCGGAATTCTGTAGAACTGTGTAGTGTGCTTCAGTGAGAGAATGTCCGTCCATACATATTATTTGTTCCCCTCCTAGCGTGCCTTTTCCATCCAGTCTGCCCTTATGCCGCGATTCAGGAACACCAATCGGCTTAAGGTCAGGAATAAAGTCAATACAAAACTCAATGACCTCCTCATTTTGACGGCCCTTGGAGATGCTTCCTTCTGGCCTAGCACGGTTATGAACATATTTCTTTAAGACTCCCATGAACCTCTCAAAGGGGAACATATTGTGTAGAAATACAGGACCCAAAACGTTAATCTCTTCGCATAGGTGAACTAGGACGTGCGTCATGATGTTGAAGAAGGATGGTGGGAACACCAACTCGAAACTGACAAGACATTGCACCAAATCATTCTCTAACCTTGGTATGATTTCTGGATCGATTACCTTCTGAGAGATTGCATTGAGAAATGCACATAGCTTCACAATGGCTAATCGAACGTTTTCCGGTAGAAGCCCCCTCAATGCAACCGGAAGCAGTTGCGTCATAATCACGTGGCAGTCATGAGACTTTAGGTTCTGGAATTTTTTCTCTGCCATGTTTATTATTCCCTTTATATTCGACGAGAAGCCAGACGGTACCTTAATACTGAGCAGGCATTCAAAGAAGATTTCCTTCTCTTCTTTGGTAAGAGCGTAGCTTGCATGACCCTGATGTATGCCGTCTTTTCCGTGCATACGTTGCTGGTCCTCTCGTGCCTCAGGTGTATCTTTTGTCTTCCCATACACGCCCAAGAAGCCAAGCAGGGTCACACAAAGATTCTTCGTCACGTGCATCACGTCGATTGCGGAGCGGACCTCTAGGTCTTTCCAATAGGGCAGGTCCCAAAATATAGATTTCTTCTTCCACATGGGTGCGCGTCCGTCAGCGTCATTCGGAACAGGTTGTCCACCAGGACCCTTTCCAAAGACCACCTTCAAATCCTTGACCATATCATGTACATCAGCACCAGTACGGTGGCGAGGCTTCGTCCGGTGATCCGCCTCACCTTTGAAATGCTTGCCTTTCTTTCTTACGGGATGCCTGCTCGGAAGAAATCGACGATGTCCCAGGTACACATTCTTCTTACAATTAGCCAAATATATACTGTCGGTATCGTCCAAACAGTGCGTGCATGCGCGGTATCCCTTGTTTGTCTGTCCTGAAAGGTTACTGAGAGCAGGCCAATCATTGATGGTCACGAACAGCAACGCCTTTAGGTCAAATTCTTCCCCCATGTGCTCATCCCACGCACGTACACCTGTTCCATTCCACAGTTGTAAGAGTTCTTCAACTAATGGCCTTAGGTACACATCAATGTCGTTGCCGGGTTGCTTAGGGCCTTGGATGAGCACTGGCATCATAATGAACTTCCGCTTCATGCACAACCAAGGAGGAAGGTTATACAAACATAGAGTCACAGGCCAGGTGCTATGGTTGCTGCTCTGCTCCCCAAAAGGATTAATGCCATCTGCGCTTAGACCAAACCATACGCTCCTTGCGTCATCTGCAAACTCCTTCCCGTACTTTCTTTCGATTTTTCTCCACTGCGACCCGTCAGCGGGTACTCTCAACTTTCCGTCTTTCTTACGGTCTTCTCTGTGCCATCGCATCGCCTTGGCATGCTCTTTGTTTTGGAACAAACGTTTCAACCGTGGTATTATAGGAGCATACCACATCACCTTGGCAGGAATCTTCTTCCTGGGGCGCTCGCCCTCGACATCACCAGGGTCATCGCGGCTGATCTTATAGCGCAATGCACCACATACCGGGCAAGCGTTCAAATCCTCGTACTCACCGCGGTAGAGGATGCAATCATTAGGGCATGCATGTATCTTCTGCACCTCTAACCCTAGAGGGCAGACAGCCTTCTTTGCTTCGTACGTACTCTCGGGCAATTCGTTGTCCTTTGGAAGCATATCCTTTATCATTACCAGCAACTTTCCAAATCCCTTGTCAGATACACCATTCTCTGCCTTCCATTGCAGCAATTCCAGTGTGGTGCCCAGCTTTTTCTTGTCACCTACGCAATTCGGGTACAACAATTTTTTGTGATCCTCTAACATGCGCTGCAACTTCTTCTTCTCCAAATCACTTGCGCAGTTTCTCTTTGCATCGGCAATGGCCCGACCTAGATCATCAACGGGCTCATCTGATGCCTCTTCTTCAGCTTCTTCCCGCATTGCCGGCTCAGCTTCTTCCCGCATTACCGGCTCAGCTTCTTCCCCCATTGTTGTATCATCGTATTCAGGGAACCCATGGCCAGGATAGCTGTCGTCGTCCTCTTCTTCTTCATTGTCTTCCATCATAACCCCTCTTTCTCCGTGCTTGGTCCAAACATTATAGTGGGGCATGAAACCGGACTTAAACAGGTGGACGTGAATGGTTCTTGACGTAGAGTAATTGTGACCATTCTTACAGCGAGCACATGGACAAGGCATAAAACCATCCGCCCGCTTGTTTGCCTCAGCCGCAAGCAGAAAAGTATGCACGCCCTCAACGAACTGGGGAGAGCATCGGTCATCGTACATCCATTGCCGGCTCATCTTCATTACACAACACCGAATAGACCAAATTAATACAAGTTCATACATAAAGTTCATACAACACTTAAATGCAACAAACAAATAACTCTCTAGCTAAAGCATTTAAATGCAACAACAAATACGATCAAGATCGCAACTAAGGTAACAATGGATCCAACAGCATAATGATACCAAGCCTCACTATCGATGGCATATTTTCTAATCTTTCTAATCTTCAAGCGCATTTTCTCCATCTTGATCTTGTGATCATCGACGACATCGGCAACATGCAACTCCAATTCCATCTTCTCCCCCTCAATTCTTTTCAATTTTTCTTTCAAGTACTCGTTTTCTCTTTCAACTAAATTTAACCTCTCGACAATAGGGTCGGTTGGAATTTCCGGTTCACATACCTCCTAGAAAAAATTTCTATGTCAACTTGATGGGCATAATTTGTCATAAACACGAAATGCAACTAGTTTTAAAAGAGAATATATATACCACATCCGAATCATAACAAGGACGAGGGCCGACGGGGACGGATATCAAAACCATGGCACTATATGTATAACAAACAACGTACGGGTAAGATAATTATACGAGTAACTATATATCCAAATCACACAAACATCAATTTTTATATAAAATTTCATGAACAAGAGGCTCACCACAAGGTGGTGCCGGCGACGGGACGGTGCGGGCGATCGACGGTGGTTACGACGGAGATTTAGAAGGCACTAAGTAAACCACACCTACATATGCAAACTAAGTGTTATTTTTGACCTCAAATTGCATATAAATCAAATACTAGCACATATATATATATCCTCCCAAATTACTAAACTCACAAATTAATCACTATATAAAGCATTGCAAGAGCTAATCTAGCAATGAGAGATGAAAGGACAAAGTTGCTAACCTTTGTGATCATTTGAATGGATGGTGGCCTTCAAATCTTGACAAATTTTGGGCAAAATGTGTGATGAGCTCGAGAGGAAGAGGGGAAGAACAGAGAGAAGAGGGGAAAGGGGAAGAACAGAGCAAGCTCGGGTGGACGAAGGGTTTATGTAGGATGACCTTTAGTACCGGTTCGTGCCAAGAACCGGTACTAAAGGGGCTGGAGGGGCCCCAGTCTGACAACATCCTACCACCACTCTCATTAGTACTGGTTCGTGGCATGAACCGGTGCTAAAGGTTCGCCATGAACCGGTACTAATGAAAGCGGCCCGGCTAGCCGTTGGAACCAGCACTAATGTATACATTAGTGCCGGCTCAAATACAAACCGGCACTAATGTGCTTCATGTTTGACCCTTTTTCTACTAGTGACTTGTGTACCTAGAATCATTGATAGGAGCAATTGGTAGCCCCCAAGGGCCGGCTCATTATGGTGTGATGAGTTGGGTCTTCAATAAGGCCAATAAAAATGACTTTGCATTAGGCCCCAAGTGTCATGGTGCATGCTTGCAGCGACAAGAGACTTGCATATTTGATATAATCTCAACTTGAATAATGTAGCCCCCAAGTGCCGGGTCGTAAGCCTGCAGCGACTCGGGACTATTCCTTTGTAGAATAAATCATATCCATTGATAAATAATAACCATCGCGCTGAAGCGACTTTGAAAACCTTAATCATAATACTGGTTATTGATAACCATAATAATAATAATAAAAATCCAGCCATGTTTGGCTATTTGAAGATTTGAATAATATAATCTGGTTTAAAAACCTCAATCATTCAATATCATCAGGAAAATCCAGCCAATTTTGGCTATGAAAGATATGAATACCTTACCAGTTGATAAGTAAATCCGGAGTTTAAATACTCGGCGGATCTGGGCCGATGGCGACTTAATGCGCATTCATTGTAAGCCGGAATTTTTATAACCCAGCGGCTGATAGCCTTTGAGAAAATCCAAAATGGATAACCCTTTTGAAGCATCAATTTTGATGATGAGCTTGAATTTATATGTCATAATTCTACAAATCCTACACAAAGTGTAAATAACATATGCCCTGGCGATTTAACGTCGAAAGCCAGGGTGGGTAGCCACCCGAATGCATTCTTATCCTGCACACAAGTAGATCACAAGAATCCTTGGCGGTTTACCGCAGGGCGGGTCATAATGCCCATATAGATAGCCAGGGTTTATAACCAAAGCTATAATTGAAGATAATCAAATATGACATAGATGATACATGTGACATTGAACCACCTCGTTGGTTTAAGCAATTCTTGTAGTGAGGGTGGTAACCCCAATCTTGAGTATTGAGAACTCCTTCCTTAATTTGCCGGATTATGATAATAAACCATACTGAGATATAATAAACACCGGATTTTCCTTATAACACTGGCGACTTGTTAGTCAAAACCAGACCGGGTTAATGAATGCCGGATTATAACTGGTCATGTACTGACAACTTGTAGTTGAAAGCCAAGCCGGGTCAAGGACGCCGGTTTATCAGAAGATATTATGAAGCTCAACAAAGGCGATAAAACTTGGCAAATAGAACTCAAAAAGAACATGCGAGGCTTTTTACGAGCTGCTAGGCTCCAAATCGAGGCTTTTCATGGGCTGTCAGGCCACTGAATTAACCATTTCACAAAGCCTCTTAAGATGGACCTCAATCTTTAACCAATCACGTTTTAACTTTGACAAGTTCAGGGTCTATGAGATTGACTGTCAAACGTTCGCGGGTCGTACCAGGTTTACCTGGGCGGAGTGACTTACTTAAAGAAGGCAGGTTAATCTGGGGTTTTAGGTGCGTACACCTGGCTTCCAAGCCTGGCTTGATATCCTATTACATGGGTGCAGACTCTTAGTTCTTTGCAAAGCAAAGAGCCCCCAAGTAACTTCCATGGTGGCCTTACGCGGATCAAGAGGTGTGACTATGGTCAAGTGATATTATGAGTTATGCTCAAGGGATACCCATTTTTGAGTTGTGCTGTGCAACAGACTCTCTTTGGCACGTTATGATAATATGGGCTTGATAGCCGGATTACCGAAGTAACCAGAGCTGTGCTCTTATGACAATATTGGCTTGATAGCCAGATCAATATGTAATCAGAACTCCGCTTTATAAATAGAAGCCCCCATGTGATCAATAATATGATAAGCCAATAAGGCAGGATAACCCATGTTTGAACCGCGCGTCATGGCAACAGGTCCTCTTCGGCAACCTTTAACTTTTTGCAAGAGATAAATTCTTCTTGAACCGGGATTTTGAACCGGATATTGAGAGCGTCAGAGCTTTGTGGGAGACATATTTCCCTTGAACTGGATTGTAAACCGGAATTCTTCCTTATGACTCGGAATTTCTTCATTGAGCCGGGATTTTGTAACTGTCATATACATTCTAAGCCAGAAATTTGACGGCCTTTAAATTTTCATTAATATAACAGTAGCCTCCGGAACCGGGTTATCTTTCCCTTCAATGACCCGGAGTTCCCGAGTCATGTCATTGTAGCCCCCGAGTCTTAAGACGACTCTAGGAGTTGTCTTGAAATTCTCCATACTTGACCGTAGCATAAGAGGTATATCCTTGGTGTTTGATAACGCGATGTTAATCCACTTTTGCAATGAAGAATTTTTCTGCACAAGAGATCACAGGCGAGATTAATTGTTCTCAAATGACTTAATATGTACTTAAAAGGTAGATAAGACAGATTGCACCTGGAATTTTCCTCAGGCGTCTCAACCAGTAAAAATTTACTGTAAGAAAAACCGGTCGTGGCATTATAAGCCGGCACGGATAGGCGAGTCAGCCGCGGTGTTGTAAGCCGGTGCGGACGGGTGAGTCAACTGTAGGCACGGTAAGCCGCATGGACGGCGAGTCAATCGCGGCGTCGTAAGCCGCAAGGACGGGCGAGTTGATGTAGACCATGCCACAAAGGCGGCAACTCGTGCATATATTCGTCAAGTATCATGGCATGGTCAGATACTAGCGCATGATAATGATGGCGCGAACTATACATCCATGACACGATCATCGCTCTTGAAGTGAACCATTATCCTGCATAAACAATATTGCAGACCAAGGCAAAGATATTACCATTATTTGACAAAAACAATATGTATTAGTAAAATAGACTTAGATGGATATCACCTTTTTTTATGACCGATGATCCATATACATCATCCGTGGATAACCTGGCGATGCTCAGGTACCAGGCAAATGTCAACTTGCCCGCTTGATAACCCACTGCTTCTTCCCATTAGCTCCACTTATCTAATGCCACGAAATTCAGAATGTGCCTTGATATTTGCAGACTTGATAGCTCTTTATGCTATCTCTACTTCAGCTTTCCCTTCTCCTGCCTGTATGTCATTGACAATGTCTGAAATACTTGTCTCGTCATGAGAAAACTCTGAGGAAACAGCCACCAGCAAGACTGATATTTTGGACATGCCTATTAAGCGGTGTTTTCCGCTAAATGATCTTCAAAAAATTGAGGTTCAAAATATATATTGTGTACGTGGGCCTGCCGAGTGCGCCCATTGTTCAACCCAGCTACAATCAGGGTCAATTCAGTCAGTTCCATTAGGTGTTGGTAAGGCAAACTTGATAACCTGCGAAAGTGCTCTGTCATCCTCATGAACACAGCCGTTCCATGACTCTTCCGATAGAACCATCAACATTATTCAGCATTCCCGGCAGCGAGGTGGTAAGCCGACAAGGCGAGCCACGGTGATGGCGGGTCAACAAGACGGCAGCTCGCGGCAGCGTGTTGGCTCAGAGCGGAGGTGAAGCCGCTCGCCCCTAGCGGCTCAGCGCAACCACGACAAATAGAAAGTGAGTCCTCGACGGGGAGAACTGGAGAAGGCGGACACCGGTGGCAGCTCAGGGCGGAGGCGGAATGAGGCCGAAGCAATGGAGGCCGGGGCGGCTTGAGCGCGACGCGGACGGCGTCTCAACAGAGATGTAGGAAGGTCGGTGGAAGCGGCTTGGTGGTGGAAACGGGCAAACCATGGCGACTTGGGGCGGCTCTGGGCCAGCGACAGTGGAGTAAGGTGGACGGGCGGCTCGACAGCTGCTCGCTGGCGGCGACTCACTGGCAGGGCCCCAGCAGCTCAAGGATGACACGCGGCAAAGCAACAAGGACAGAGGCTCGGTGGTAGAGGTGAGCTTCACGGCAGCTCGCAGGCGGCTTACCGCGGCAAGTCAGAGCAACCATGGTGACTCAGTGGGCGGCTTGGGAAACAGGACCATGCAGGCGGCCCACATCCGAGCCAGCGAGCGGCTGGGTCAGGACTCAGGAGACGGATACGCAGGCGCAGATCATGGAGGATTCCAGGTTGTGGCCAGCTCCGTTTCTGGGTCGTTGTCAAGGAGGCGAGGCGAATCCATCCCCGCATCTTCCGAGTCAGACAGGGCTCGCAGGCGGAGGCAAGACCGGTTTTGAGACGAGCGGCGGCCATCGGTGGCGGTGAAGTAGCGAAATGCAAGGGCGGCTCGGTCAAGCGGAGGTGAAGGCGATTCGTAGGAAACCGATGGCTCGACGGCCAGGGACGGCAGCGACGGGTCAAAACGGTGGCAGAGATGGCTCAGGGCCGTGGTGACATGGCAGCCGGGGCTTGACGGCGGCCGGTGGTGTGGACACGAGCCAGGGCGGCCTAAAGGCACCGCCGTGGCCACAGCGGCCGAGGAGTCCTGGTCATATCCTTTTCTTGGTCGTGGTCCACTTATAGATCGTGGCCATCTTTTTTTATTCGACTTGCTAGCAGCACACGGTGGCTAGGCGTCACATCTTAGATTCCATATTCCTTCCAAATTGGTTTCACTTCGGATCGGATCAAACTTTTTTTTTGAGTAAGGATCGGATCAAACTTCCAGCAGCTGGTCTATTTGCTTGGTTTTTGACCGGAAGTAACCAAGGACTTCTAGCTTTCTTCGGTAGATACATACGGGAAGAATCACACGCATCCAGAATCTAGCACGGTTGCATTGGTTTGTGTATCGCTGTGATGAGTTTAGAACTGATGTAAATCCTTCGGCTCTTCTTCCTTCAAAAATTGCGAACTTCTCGATCTCTAGGAGAGATCCTTCCAAGAACGCAACACCACCGTGTGTGGGCCCCACGGTGGGCGTCAATTGTCGTGGATTTGTCACGGCAGATGTCCTAATGTGAGAACTTAGTCGTGAGACCAACACATCTATGTGATAGCTTGAGAGGGGTTGAACGAGATCGAGAGACGCAACACAAGACAGGGATCTAGACAGCTTCGGGCCCCGGGAAACATCATCCGGTAACAACCCTACATGCTGTTAGCGGCTAGATCTCATTATGTTCATGAGAGAGCCGCCGCATAAGTCGGCTCCCCCTTTGTGTCTAGCCCTAGATATTATTTCTTGTTGCTTGTCCCTCTTTGGGGAGCCCTGCCCCTCCTTATATAAGTTGAAGGGGCGGGTTACATGTGGAGTCCTATTAGGATTAAGTCTAGTCTATTACAAGTGGAATCCTAGTCTGCCCCCTTAAGGGAAAAATCCTTATGCCTTTCCTCTTAAATCGGCCCACCATAACATAAACCGGCCTCCTGAGCCTTGGGCCTTGTCATCCGTCTGTCCCGCCCGCCGGGTTACCAGTGAATCATAAGTTTCAGTTAGGTTGTTTTTAAACCGTTTGGCCAGTGCGGGTCGCCGGTGAATCGCCAAGTCCGGCCGGGTTACTCCGCAGGGTATATCCCGAACACAATTCAAGTTAGAAGCAATACAAGCTAGAAATCATACGCAACATGCAACCACATATAATAGTGTCAAGTTAGAGCAACCACATGTAATGGTGGAGTAGGGGAGATGTGCTCATCATCTACACAGCTACATTAACTGTCCAGCCTTGTGTTGTCTTGCGAATCTTGTTGGGAGGATGGCGGAGTAGAATCTGTAGTGACCCCCTGTTTGAGTTGCTCCGAAGGACCACCATCATCCACTGCCGGATTAATTTCCTTCAGTTGTAATGATTTTGCATTGTGAAGTCAAACCGATAAGAAAAAGGAATAAAATTTGCTCTTCGGAACTCATTCATGCATGATACTGACGAACACTACTCAGATGAAAGGCAAACACATGATGCGAGGATGGAATATGTATGAAAAACAGGATGGTGTGACATATTCACACCTATGATGTGGTAACTAAGCAGAAGGCATTTTAACAAATTAGAAGCACTGCAAGCTAGACACCATATGAAAGATGCAACCAATATCACTCTGCCAAGTTCAAACTGTATGGAGTTTCAACAAATTAGGAGCAGTACATGCTATAAATCATATGCAAGACACAACCAATATCACAGTGGCGACTTAAAGGTGCCTTATCATAAGTGACTGATGCGGGATATGCAAGAATAGTAGTCTGATGTAGAAACAGGAACACATGTCATATTCACAAGCATTATGTGTAAAGTAAGCAGATGCAATTCAACAAAGTTAGAAGCAATACAAGCTATACGTCATACACAACATGCAACCACATTTAATAGTGCCAAGTTACAGCAAGCACCTATGATGGTGGAGTAGGGGAGATGTTCTCATCATCTACACAACTACATTGATTGTCTAGCCTTGTGTTGTCTTGCGAATCTTGTTGGGAGGATGGCGGAGTAGAATCTGTAGAGAACCTCTATTTCAGTTGCTCGGAAGGACCACCATCATCCAATGCCTTGCCAATTTCCTTCAGCTTTATTGATTTTGCATTGTGAGGTCATACCGACAAGAAAAAGGAATATCATTCGCTCTTCAGAACTCATTCATGCATGATACTGATGAACACAACTGTGATGAAAGGCAAATTCATGACATGAGGATGGAATATGTATGAAAAAATGGACGGCTTGACATATTCACACCTATGATGTGGTAACTAAGCAGAAGGCACTTCAACAAATTAGAAACATTGCAAGACACCATATGGAAGGTGCAATCAATATCACTCTGCCAAGTTAAAACTGTCTCGTCATAGGTGGCGTTCATCAAACTAGAAGCAATACATGCTAGAAATCACATTCAAGACGCAAACCAATATCACACTGCCAACTTAAAGGTGTCCCATCATAAGTGACTGATGCAGGATAAACAAGAAGAGTAGTTTCATGTAAGAACATGGTGTGATAGACAGATATAGTATGTACCAAAACAGGAAAGCGTGTCATATTCACATGTATCATGTGTAAGCTAAGCAGATGCAGTTTACACTAATTAGGAGCAATACAAGCTAGACACCATATGCAACATGCAACCAGATATCACACTGCCAAGTTAGAGCAAGCACCTTGGATGGTGGAGTAGGGGAGCGGAGACTTGGACCTTGTAATGCACTATCAGTACAAGGAGAATCGGTACAGATGCTCCATTTATGTTGCTGCAGAGGACCACCATCATCACCTTCCTTACTCTTTTCCTTCCTCTTTCTTGATTTTGCCTTGTCAAGTCAAATCCACAAGAAAAAAGAATAAAATTTGCTCTTCAGAACTCATTGATGCATGATACTGACGAACACTACTTTCATGTAAGGCAGCCGCATGATAGGAGGATGGAATATATATGAAAAACAGGACGGCGTGACATATTGACATGTATGATGTATAAAGTGTAAACTAAGCACAAGGTGCTTGAACTTGTTAGAATCGATGTAAGCTAGAAACCATATGAAAGATGAAACCAATATCACTCTGCCAAATTAAAAGGGTGCCCTAACAAATGTATTTGACCAAATTAGAAGCAATACATGGCAACAGGCTAGAAATAATATGCAATATGCAACGACTAAAGGTGACTCATCGTAAGTGATTGATGCAGGATACAGAAGAGAGGTAGTTTCATGTAAGAACAAGGTTAACACATAGATGTAGTGTGTACCAAAAATAGGAAGGCATGTCATATTCACAGGTATAGTGTGTAAACTAAGCAAATGCAATTTACCCTAATTAGAAGCATTACAAGCTAGACACCGTATGCAACATGCAACCACATATCACACTGCGAAGTTAGAGCAAGCACCTGTGATGGTGGTGTAGGGGAACTGCCACTACTAGGAAAAGGCCTACTAGTGGCGCACCATTTTTGCCTACTAATGGCACACTACTGGTGCGCCACTAGTACCACGCCACTAGTATTTTTTACTAATGGCGCACCATTGGTGCGCCATTAGTATCTGGTATACTAATGGCGCACCACGCCGTGCGCCATTAGTATAGACCACCATGCGCCATTAGTATGCCTCCCAGGGGGCCATATTTACCCACGTGCTTTGGCATACTAATGGTGCACTATGGGGTGATGCGCCATTAGTATCCTTTGGCATACTAATGGCACACTCTGTAGTGATGCGCCATTAGTATCATTTGTCATACTAATGTCGCACTTTGAGGTGATGCACCATTAGTATGAATATTAGGTTTTATTTTTTTACTTTTCTGATTTTTGCACAGGTTACAAAATATATTATTGGACAGAATATAGACAGCAGCACACGACAACAGCAGATTCATCGAATACAATAGAAGATTAGTCTCCGAATACAATTCATCATATTAGTCTCCGAATTCAAAAGACCGAACAAAGATAAAACATTACAAGTCTCAAGACCGCGAGTAGCGAGTTTGTCTTTACATTACAAGTCGATATCGATCATCTAAACTACCATCACATAGAAGAGAGTTGCGGTCATCACGATGAGCATCATCGCGATGAAACTGGTCTTCATCCGGTTCCTCCAATGCTCCCTCCTCTCTCCCGCTAGATAGCAGGCGTATCTAGATTCTGCCTCCGTCCTAGTGGTGTACCCTTTGTAACTGTTACTGCTGAAACGGTGAACCTGTCTCTGACACTCCTCCCAGTCGTCGTAGACTCCGGGAACCTTACCCTTGTACACGACATACGACGGCATCTCTATGCACAAGACAAAGAACAGACAATACATAAGCAATATATAAGTATGCAACAAAAGGATCGGAAGAGAAAAGCAAGACATTAATAGCACGATTCATGGTCCTACTAATAAATAGCATTGATTATAACTAAGTTGAACGACTGTCCAAACCAAAGAGACATACATTTCATGGAAGTTTAATTGCAACATGAGCCGATCAATGTTTCAGAACTACACATAGCATCACTACTTTCGACTCGACTCATGGGACCGGAGCGTGGATGAAGCCGCCGTCTGTCGTGATGGTCATGAAATCGCGGGCGTTGTCAGTCTGCATTTGTAGCGTTGTGTCTATCTCACTGTTGGACGGTTGATATCTGAGGTAGAACTGCCCCGAGGTATGAAGGACATCTTGATGGATGATTTCCGCTAACTCTGACTGGATGCGAAAGAATTCTTGTCTGATGTCCGCGTCCTAGATTGCCGACAAGCTCGCGGCCCAATCTTTGAGATTATCTGGTAGCAGAAGGTGATGATGGCCCCGTACGATCGCCCGCATGTGATGGAGGGCGTAGTAGGCATCCTTCTGACCGCTAGGCAGCTGCTTGACACAGCAGAACTTAGTATTGTGGGCGAACACGGACCTGCGGTACCTACGAACTGGCCTGGTGAAGGTGCCTCCAGATTTGGCGTAGCCGGGGAGAACATCATGAAGAACTTTCTTGATATTTGTGTAGTCTATCTTGGAGTCACGGTTCGGGTCAAAATACGTGGCCATGGAATATTTCGGGCTTAAGAGGATGAGTGTGCAATGTGTGTCACTGCACAGAACACGGAATGTTAGAGAAAAGAAAGAATGATCAAAATCTAAGAAATCATTTGTTTCGAGGCGGTTAAGGGATGACTTACTCGGGAAAGTAAGACACGAGGAAGTTATCCTTATCTGGGTTTGCCAGAATGAGGCCTTCGAGGTGTGAACTCGCGACTTGGCGGTCCCCAGCGCTGCCCAAGAGCTTGGCACGCATGTAGAAGGGTCGACTATCATGATGTCCGGGGTCTTGTCTCCAATGATCCGCATCTCCATACTAAGCAAAAAAATCCGAACGAAGGTGTAGTGCAGCGGATGAAGGTTAAACATAGCAAAGATGTCATCAAACCGCAGGACGATCATACCCCCGATGGCGCCATCCACAAAGCCCTTGCCCTCTGGCACCTTGGCCACGAAAACCGGGTATGCCACATCATTCTCTCTGAGACGCCGCTTCTCCAAAGAAAGAACATTGTCATGCAGACTCCGCATAGCACTGGTTGCAGCATTGAGCATATTTGTTGGTAGCATCGCCCTACCCGCCACATGCACCCTCCTCGACATATCCTTAGGTGAAGGTGGCCCGTCCTGAGCACGGATCATACTCGATGCCGGCTGGCTCACACCGGCGCCCTTTTTAGCCTTTCTTTTCCGTCCCTTCTTCTTGATCTCCTGTAATGGGACCGAGTTCTGCTCACAAACCGCCTTCTTGAGCGTGTTGGGGCTGATAATATTTCACACCTCAGCTATCTGAGTCTCGGTGAAGGCAGCAGCTGGAGGCGTCTCCTGAGAACTGAACGCTAGACGACGCCTATTGCAATTGGGTTTCTCCTCCGTACCAGCTAGATCGCGGTCGTCTTGGTTGGATTCTCGAGAAGGAGGCCCGCAGAACTCGTCACCGTACCCATGTTCGGCAAAGTACTTATCGACGTTGGTAAATGCACCGTCGTTGTTGTCGTCGTCGTCCGGATCCTGTGCCATAGGGATGTCCGACATGTCCGGTAGCGTTGCGGCGTTCTTGCCATGGCTTGGCGCCGGCACGACTGGTGGTCTTGTCTGTGGGGTGGTGTCCCCCGCCCCCAAACGAATCTGGCTCTTCGGCCAAAGCAGGGGCCAGCTTACACGGGCGCTGAGGGTCATCTCATCTTCTTCGTTGGCCCCAGCGGGTCGAATCGGAGGTAACAGCTCGTCGCAGCCTGGCAGCACCTGAACCACTTCAACCCTATACACTGTGGGTGGCATCGGATTACCATGGAACATGGGGTTGCCCGGTTGAACGATTCTACCCTTGTCGACATCGACCAACTCGCCACCCATGAAGTGCGGGAGAGTGCAAGGAACATTGGCGGCGCCCTGCGAAAACATGTAGGGAGTCAGGGATGCCCAGTCAAAGGCAAGGAGATGAAGTCATCGACCGAGAGGCTTAGTTACCATGATGCCGTCGAGCTCGGCTAATGTCGAGGCACCGCCAACGGCGGGCGTGCAACTGACAGAGGGGGCGCTTGCTGGCGAGGTGCCGGCCACCGTACACCCGGGTGCATTAAGCTCCAATGCCCATGCCGGCGCCGGAGACACGAATACCGCCTTCGCCGGAGACACCAATGGTGCCGCATGCGCGTTGTGCGAGTTGCTGGCCGTGAAGCTGGGAACCGAGGGAGGCCCCTGTTGGCCACCCGCAATCCACGTCGTCAGCCGATGAATCAACGTAGGCACCATGGCATTGAGCGTCGTTCCCAGTTGTTGTTGCACTTGCTCTTGGACAATCTCCAGAATCCGCGCCACTTGTGCCTTGAGTGCTTCAACCTCGCGCGACTGGCTTTCCGAGCTGGTCTTTTTCTCCTTTCGCCCACCAGCGGTATAGTATGACGACCATTTTGTGGACAAGCCTTTGCCGGCCACACGACCAGCTGACGTCGGCTTACTGAGCTTATCCTTGTTTTGCATTACGTTCAACGCCCTATTTAAAGGGGTGTCAAAAGGGGAGATCTGAGACGACCCCGCGCTACTGCTTTCATTGTCCTGCGGAAGGAACGTGAACCATTTAGAAATATTGGGGATTAATTAGAATGCAACCATATGGAGCTAATTACGCGGGGGATGTATTCCTTACCAGAACAAGCTCAAGTGCCCTGGTCTTCAGATCCATGGTAAGATCCTTTGTTACCGGGTCCTCCTTGTACCGGGCCCTGAGAAAGTTCCTGGTCTGCTTGTCATGGTGTTTCTCGAAGCGGGGCGGTAGGCCTTGCTCGGCACGCTCCGCGTCCTCCTTGTCCCATATAGGCTCCGCCACTCTGTAACCGTCGGGACCGAGTTGGTGAATCCCTAAGTTCAACTTCCGCATTTCTTTCCCCCACTGACTTGATTAGGAGGCTGCGCTGCTCTCGCACTTGATCTTGAACTCCTTGTAGTCATCTTCGCTCATCAAAGGATATTTCGCCTTGATCTTCTCATAACTATCACCTTTATCAATCATTGCCTTCACTGTGCTTTCCCAAGTAGACAGGGCCGTGCTCATCCTCGTGAGGGCGGCACCGTTCACTTTATTCCTTGAGCGGTGTGTGTTTGCAAACTCAGCGGGGAACTTGTATCGTTTGTGCAGCTTCGTGAAGAGGAGGTTGCGCAAATTCCCTCGGTCCTTATGCCTTAGGTTCTCGGTGTTGATCGAGACGGTGCTCCGGAGAATGCACCCAAGCTGAACCGAGTACCCCTTGACTACGTGTTTGGGCGCCGTCGGATGCCCGTCGGAGTTCACTTCAGTAAATTCCTCCCTGACGGTGCCGAGCACACTCGGGCGCTGGTCCTTCCATTGCCTCTTCGGTTGGCTGCCATCTGTGCGTGCGTCGCCATCATCAGTGGTGGCATCCGCGGCGCCATCATCAGTGGTGTCATCCCCGACACCACTAGGGGTTGTGTAGTCAGGATCGGTGTCTTCCGCGGTGTCCTCATAGCGGTGAGGTTCTTCCTCCAACTCCTGGGACAGCTCTCAGAATTGCTTGCCGCCCGAACCGCCGGCCTCATTGTTGTGGGCCATGTTTCGCTCTAAATAGGAAAAAAGTTTGGTCAAAAAGTTGGTTATTGTCAAGGAACAAGATCATGGTCTCATCATTTAGGGTTTTTCGACACCGAGGCATCCTAAAAGCTAAGCTTTTATCATTTAGGGTTTGTCGACACCGAGGCACCCTAAAAGCCTAAGCGTACATCATTTAGGTTCTCATCGACACCGAGGCACCCTATAGAAGCCAAGTTAAGTTTTCATCATTTAGGGTTTATCGATGCAGAGGCACCCTAGGTTGGGCCTAATCACTTGGCACTAATCACTTGGCTCTATTGCCACCTATGTTGGGTTTATCATCTAGGGTTTATCGATGCTAAGGAGAATTCTAAGTTGGGCCTAATCACTTGGCTCTATTGCCACCTATGGTTTGATGCAGCAAGAATGGGGGGGCAGTTGATCCTACTTAACTAAGTACTAAGATACCCCGGCCCATGCATTAGTCGCAAGTACCCCATATGTCCTATTTTTAGCAAAGTCATGCTAAAATTCACGGAAAATTTCAGCATGACCTTTGCTGAAAATCGGACATATGAAGTACCCGAATTTGCCGGAACGGAAGTTAATCGACATTCCGGCAAACTCAAGGGCCTCTCGGGGTACCTGCAAATTCATCACGACACAATGGTCGAAGACAAAAACCCAGCAACTTTACAAGTCTTTCACAGATTTGTTTGCAAGTTCTGATATGTAATAAAGATGAGCCTCAAAGATGAGCCTCCAATGCTGATTTGTTTGCCTCAAGACAAGATAATAAAATGTTTGCAAGTTCTGATATGTTTGCAAGATGAACCTCCAATGCAACAGTCTTAGACATTAGGACACTACAATGATCTACAACCTTATGTAAAGTGCCAACTCCACAGATTTCTTTTTCACAGCTTTTATATTATTTCTAGAAGCAACACAATAGGGTTAAACACTAGAATATTGAGTCTAATTAAACCCTAAAATAAACATTTATCTTTCCCCTCCCCCCTCCTATCCCTCTGTCTCTCTTTCCCAGCTCCAACCCCAAACACAAATTAAGTTAGCCATGGTTTAAACACCAGCTCATTCATTCTCACCTATGGTCCAGGTGCTCTTCTCCTCCTCCTGCCTCTATCCTCTCCCTCAGCCCAAGAACACCTGCACATTCACAGCAAAAAGCAATAGCTTGTTCAGACACTTCTTTTTTATTGTGTTGTTCCAACTGTAGCCTGTAGTAGGCTTCAGCGGTAATTTAAAGCGGTGCATACAACTGTGCACAGGTAAACTACTAGTACTGCCGCTGCTGGCTCGCAAAATGGCAATAAAAAGGACTCAAAAGGAGTTCTTCACTTTCCCTCTTTTGGGGTACGGTACTCCAAAAGAAATGGACACACGGACTCGAGCCTTGTGCTAGGAAAAAAAACTTTGCTTCAAAAGCAAATAAGAGCGGGAGTGCAAGCATCTAATGCTTGCTGCTCTTCTTCTTGCCACTCGCAGCACTGCAACTTGCCTCCTGATCCTCCTAATGCACCATCACAAAATTAGGTTCGGGTTAACCCAATGGTTCCAGATTATTTAATGTGTGTGGCGCAATTGATCTAGGGTTTACTCAATGGAGAGTAGTACTAGTATAGAAGTAAACAAAACAACGAGAGCTTGCGCCTGAATCTATCGACACCCAACCATGGCTAACTTAATGAGCTCCAATTCCCATTATTATACACTACTAGCTAAGGAGAAGAGGAAGAGAGGAGAAGAGAGGAAGAGGGAGGAGGGTTACCTGACCACGATGAGGTTCTGGCCGGAGCGGAGACGACGGAGGGCGGAGATGACGAGCTTGGGGGAGGCGGGGATAGACGGCGGGGAGGTCGCGGGCCTCCTCTCCTAGTGGACATGGGGTGGCTCCGAGGCTCCAAATCTTCGGTGGGTTTCTAGGGTTTCGAGGGAGGTGAGGGAGGCGGCGCTCGGGGGGGGGGGAGGCGGGGCTCGGGGGAGGCGGCGCTCGAGGGGGAGGAAGGGGAGAGGGAGGCGGTGGGGGCGCGTGGGCAGCTGCGGCGCAGTGGGTCAGGGCAGCGGCGGCGGCGGCGCGGTGGAGGGAGGGACGAGGGAGGGAGCAGCGCGGTGGAGGGAGAGGGACGAAGTGTCTGGCGAGAGGGAGGGACGAAGTGTATGGATGGGGGAAGATTACTAATGGCGCACCCCCTGGCGGTGCGCCATTAGAATGTTTTTTTCATAGCAATGGCGGACCAGCGGGACTGTGCGCCATAAGTATTCTTTTTTTAGATAGCAATGGCGCACCAGCCAGCCATGCGCCATAAGTATTCTTTTTTTAGACAGCAATGGTGCACCAGCCAGCCGTGCGCCATAAGTAAGATTTTTTTATTATTATTTTGTTGCATCTAATAATTTTTTAGAAAATGAATATGAATATGAAATAGTAATAAATTTTTATAAAAACAGTAATAATTTTTTAAAAAATATCATCAGATTTGTTATTTGAAAATATTTATGAATATAAAAAAATATCATCACATTTGTTATTTGAAAATATAACCAAATTTGTTTTTTGAAAATATAATCAAATTTGTTTTTTTGGATTTTTAGTTGCATTCATTTGTGACGGTGGAGCGGGGGAGGGTGCGGGGGTCATCGGCGGTGGTGGAGCGGGGGAGGGTGCGGGGGGTGCTCGGCGGCGAGGGGGATCTGGCAAGGGGGATCTGGCGAGGGGGATAGCGATCGAGACGGAGGGGGATCGAGATCGAGAGTCCTCATGAATATTAAATATTTTTTTCATGAATTCAAAAAGTGCCCATGAAATTTAAAAATATTCATGATAGTTCAAAAAGTGCCCATGAAATACAATCGAGAAATGAAGACTACAATTTAAATACAATCGATCTTAGCTAGCTAGCTATCTGTTCACAATCTTCTTGCCCTTCTTTTTCGCAAATGGAGTTCTTCTGTGGAACGGACGTCCTTTAGGTAGGGTGGCCCTGCTTCTTCTTGTGGTGTATGCTGCTACTTCATCGTCATCATCATGTTCGATCTTCGGGTCGCCGTACTTGTCGAAGTCTTGCTCATTGGATACTCCATCCATTCCGATGATCTTCCTTTTGCCTCTCCTCACGACAACACGACAGGGCTTTGACGGGTCGGTAATGAAGAAGCATTGGTCCACTTGGGAAGCCAGTACCCATGGCTCATTTTTCGCGGTGACATTTGTGCCCGCGGTCTTGGATTTGGCTTCGGGTATAACCATGGTGGTGAAATACCTGTCTTCTTTTAGGACGCTCTTGGCCCATCTGACACGGAACATCGGGACCTTCTCTCCAGCGTAGCTCAGCTCCCAGATGTCATCGATCCTTCCATAGTATCTGTCCTTGTCGTTACCGGTGTAGGATTCCATCGTTACCCTGGAGTTCTGATAACCATCACTCTTCATGTCCTTGTCCTCGATGCAGAATGTGTAGCCGTTGATATCATACGCCTCATAGGTCATCAGGTTGTGCTCGGCGCCCTGTGACAAGGCGAATATGAGTTGTTCTTCCGCGGAAGAATCCTCATGTAAAGGGTACGACAAAAGCTTCTGCTTGAACCAACGCGTGAAACATGAGTTGTGCTCTTTGATTATATCTCCGTCCGTCCTCTGTTGGCCTCGGTCATTGTACGTCTTCTCAATAAAGGTTTTGGGCTCTACCACCCAAGGATCGACCACGTCTATGTGTTGTAGCGCGACTAGGTTTGCTCTTTCAAAGTCGGCGAGTCAACCCTCGAAGTCGACATGCATTTCGCGGCGACCCTCATGGTGACCCCATCCAGCGAGCCTGTCGAGGTGCCTGTTGACAGGCAAACCAACGGGGTTCTCGATGCCTAGATAATTCGTGCAGTAGGAGATGCACTCTTCGGTTAGAAAGCCCCTGGCTATACTTCCCTCTGGATATGACATGTTGCGAACGTATCCTTTGATGACACCATTCATCCTTTCAAACGGCATCATGCTGTGCAGGAACGTCGGTGGGTACCAAGCAGACTCTCGCACACATTCTTCGTGATATGCATGACATCAAGGCTGTGAGGCACACGGTGGATCTTTCAGTACGACAAGTCCCAGAAAACAGACCTCGTTTTCCATACCTTCAGCAGCGGCTCTGGCGCCTTTTGCTCCCGGCTCTAGCGCCTTTTGCTTATTTCCCGGCAGTGGGCAATCTTTCCAATTTTTCAACAGCTCGTCTATTTCCTCGCCGCTCCTCGTATGTGGGCGTCTTCGGGGTTCGGTTTCACCATCGAATAGATCCTTGTGTTTCCTCCATGGGTCATCATCGTGAAGCCACCTTCGATGTCCCATGAACACGGTTTTCGAAGACCCGGGATCACTATCTAGCTGGCGATACGTTGTGTCATCCATGCACCTGATGCATCCAAAAAATCTGTGGACCACCTGCCCCGTGAGATATCCGTAACCGAGATAGTCGTGCACCGTCGTGAGCGGTGCGGCTCTCATAGGGAAATATTCTTTCTCTGCGGCGTCCCACGTATTGGTTGGTGTTTTCCACAGCGTGTCTAGCTCCTCTTTCAGCAGCCCCAGATACAGATTGATGTCGTTCCCTGGTTGTTTTGTCCCTTCAATTAGCATACTCATGTGAATGTACTTCCTCTTCATGCACAACCAGGGGGTAGGTCGTACATCCACACAAACACATCCCAGGTGCTATGTGTGCTTCTCTAGCTGCCAAACAGGTTGACTCCATCGGTGCTCGCGCCCAGCATGATGTTCCTTGGATCGTTCCCAAATTCTGGGTCTTCGAAGTTCAACGCTTGCCACTGGCTCACATCCTTAGGGTGACTCAGCATCTTGTCTTTTTTATTTATCTCCGGATCATTTCCGTCATCTTCCTGCTTCTTCTCCTCCCTAGCCGCGTGCCAACGCAGGAGCTTCGCTACCTTAGGGTCCGCGAAATACCGCTGCAGACGAGGAGTGATCAGAAAGTACCACACCACTTTTCAAGGCGCTTTCTTCCTCTTCTTGTATCGAGTGACGCCGTGCACCGGACATATGGTAGACTCCGCGTGCTCGTCCCGATAAATGATGCAATTGTTCATGCACACATGGTATTTCACGTGCGGTAAATCCAGAGGACACACGATTTTCTTCGCCTCCTTGAAACTGGTAGGGCACTTGTTCCCCTTGGGAAGACGTTCGTGCCAGAATGACATGTTCTCGTCGAAGCATGCGTCAGTCATTTTGTGTTTTACCTTCATCTCCAGAGCCATGAGCGTTACTTTCAGGCGGGTAACCTCGGGCCTGCATCCTTCATACAATGGAGTAACCGCGTCCATCTCCAGTTGATCCAGCTTGGCTTTCTCTCGGGCGGCAGCTCTTGCGTTATCCGTCTGCTTGAGAAGCAGCTCTTGAATATGAGGGTCCAGCACGCATCCTCCATCGTCGTCTGCTCCGGCATCTTCATCTTCATGATCATGCCCTTTGTCTTGCTCTTCCTCATCATCATGTCCGGCATCTTCTACATGATGACTGTGTACAGCATCACCGACGTGATCATGTCCTGGAGATTGTTCGTCTGCTCGCCCGCCCGAGCCGCGGTGGTTGTCTTGCTGCCCTTCCTCATTTCTTGCCCGGCCCCCATGGACGACTTCATAGTCATCTTCATCACCTTGCCACTGATAGCCATCCATGAAACCACGCAAGAGCAGGTGGTCCCGCACCTGCCCGGAATCCGGGTCCGCAATAAGGCTCTTCAGCTTGCATCCTCAACACGGACATCTTATCTCCGTCTCGTTCTTTTGAAGCATCTCGGCCTTCGTGGAGCTCAAAAACCTATTCACGATGCCTTCGGTCATCGCGTGGACCATGGTCGCCTGCGGGGTAGAGCAAAACGATATTTTAGAACCAAGAAAAAAATTTGGCATGACTTTCCCAAAAAATAGGACCAAAAAGAATGCATAGTGCCAAAATTCTCGTCGAAACAGAAATGAATCAACATTCCGGCAAAATATTGGCAACTATCGCATTTCAAATACTGGTACCTGCAAACACAAACATATATGCAATACCACAAACATATGCAACACCACAAACATACATAGATCTAGCTAGGCCACAAAAAGTGCATGTGCACGTTGTTGGAGCGAGCTAGGGAGAAAAAAAGTAGATCTACAACATAAAGATAGCTTTCCCCTTACTTACCTATCAAAAAAGGTAATTTAACCACTTAATTTTGATGAATCTATGGTGCAAATGAGGTGAGGAGGAGGAGGCAGCCGACAAGCTTGGAGAAGGAGGTGGAGGGAATGAAGTGGGGAAAGTGAGTGTGTAGGTGTGGCTCTCCAAAATATCTAGCTGGTCCCAGGTTACTAATGGCGCACCACCCACACATGTGCCATTAGTAACCCAATATACTAATGGCGCACCTGTTGGCCGTGCGCCATTAGTAGTTTTGCAAAAAAATAATAAATAATATATATATATACTAATGGCGCACCATTGCGTAGTGCGTCATTACTAGTTTAAACTAGTAATGGCGCACTATGACACGGTGCGCCATTAGTAGTTTTGCAAAAAAGAATAAAAAAATACAGTAGTGGCGCACTGTGTGGCTGGTGCGCTATTACTAGTTAGAACTAGTAATGGCGCACTTCGCCTGGATGCGCCATTAGTATGTTTGGAAAAATGAAAAACAAAATTTGTTACTAGTGGTGCATCGTGTGTCTGGTGCGCCATTAGTGTCTTCCACACTGATGGCGCATCAGCACATGGTGCGCCATTAGTATATACTAGTGGCGCACCACTTGTCTGGTGCGCCATTAGTGTCAATTTCATCTGTAGCCCTTTTCCTAGTAGTGTGCAGTCTTCAGGTACAGAGCTACGCTCAATATCTTCATTTAGGCTTGCTGTTTCTTGAGAATCATGTGGAGAGGATGAAATTGCATTCTTTATAACAGTATTGCGTCTCATATTAACCCACGCGTGTGACTGTCTCATCATAAGCAATAGACGCAGGATACACAAGAACAATAGTTTGATGTAAGAACATGGTGTGATAGGCAGATGTAGTATGTACCAAAAACAGGAAGGCATGTCATATTCACATGTATAATGTGTAAGCTAAGGAGATGCAATTTAACAAATTAGGAGCATTGATGAGGGATACACAAGAAAAGTGCCTTATCATACGATATAGTATGTACCAAAAACAGGAAAGCATGTCATATTCACATGTATCATGTGTAAGCTAAGCAGATGCAGTTTACACTAATTAGGAGCAATACGAGGTAGACACCATATGCAACATGCAACCAGATATCACACTGCCAAGTTAGAGCAAGCACCTTGGATGGTGGAGTAGGGGAGCGGAGACTTGGACCTTGTAATGCACTATCAGTACAAGGAGAATCGGTACAGATGCTCCGTTTACGTTGCTGCAGAGACCACCATCATCGCCTTCCTTACTCTTTTCCTTCCTCTTTCTTGATTTTGCCTTGTCAAGTCAAACCCACAAGAAAAAGGAATAAAATTTGCTCTTCAAAACTCATTGATGCATGATACTGATGAACACTACTTTCATGTAAGACGAACACTAGATATCACACTGCCAAGTAAGAGCAAGCACCTGCGATGGTGGTGTGGGGGAATTGCGGTGATCAACTAGAGAGCTATGTTGACTATCTTCATTTAGCCTTGCTGTTTCTTGAGAATCATGTGGGTAGGAAGACACTGCACTCTTTAAACGAGTATGGCGTCTCACAGAAACCCACCCGGGTGACTGTCTCATCATAAGTGATTGACGAGGGATACAAAAGAGCATTAGTTTGATGTACGAACATGGTTAATAGACATATGTAGTATGTATCAAAAACAGGAAGGCATGTCATTATCAAAGGTATAATATTTAAAGTAAGCAGATGCAATTTAACCAAATTGGAAGCAATACAAGCTAGACACCATATGCAACATGTAACCACATTTGACAGTGCGAAGTTAAAGCAAGCACCTGGGATGCTTGTGTGTGGCAATTGAGATCATCAACTGTAGAGCTAAGTTTACTGTCTCCAACTGCTGACACTGCACCCGTTAGAGCGCTGGAATGCTTAGTGCTTATCTTCGAATTACACTGGAGCGACTTCTATCTTTTCTTTTCTGCATTCATCAACACTGCGTCAGAGTCTGAAATACCCATGCATAAAAAACAATAGTGTGAGTATGGGTGAAGTGTGTGCACAATTAGTACAGTGTAAAGGTAGCAGATAGCAGGTCGGTGAGAAATAAATGATGGGAGACATATGATAGCTCTACAACATGCATGGCACACTAAATTACTATAGGATTCTATGAAAATAACAGTCGACTGAAAGCAAATAGGTCAGTCCATTTTTTTCCGCACCTTCCGATGTACAAAGAACGGGCAGATCGCCTTCATCTACCTCTAGTGAGTCAGTGTTGACGATCTTCCTCGAAATGCCAGCGACCACCGGCCCAGTATTCCTCCCTTGCCTGCGCCCTCCCCTCGACCTCACCGCACCGCCGTGCTTGGCACCGCCCCCCGGCCATCCATTCAAGCCCCGCCGACCTCCAGATCGGGCGCAAGCAGCTCCTGCGCCCCACACCCCTATGATAGACACCGATGCGCCACTTCCCCGGGAACAGGCGGACTAGGTGCTCCGCGCGCCTAAGCGGGTGCTGCTTCTTTTAATTGCGGTTCGACTGACCCTGAATTGAAATCCAGGCGGGCTACTGACGTCTAGCAAAGGTGAAATAGTAAAAGGGAGGAAACCTTGTGCATTTAGTATCACGAAGAAGATGCAGTAAGAAGCGCTCAACTAGTTTCTTTCGTGGGATGGATACGGTGTGACCGGAGACGTAAGATTTGCACGAATAAGGGAAGAGGAGTACCTCTTTCTGCTGGCAGTGCTATGTCCTCCTTCTGTTTTTCCGACGATCTTCTTGTTGTTCGTTGAAAACCAGCAGTTGTGGAGGACGGTGTGGATGAACCCATGGCCAAGTTGTTGAGTGTGGTGCGGTGGCCGTCTGTCGGCGGCGGCGAAGCAGATCCGAGGAGGCGAACGCCGATGTAGCGGGAACAGCTCTGGTGCGGTGGATGGTTGCGACAGTGGAGCCGCAGCAGTGAGGCACAGGACGGCGTGGTTGGAGTGGTTCTGGTACGTCGCACATCGGCGTCGGCGTCGTGGAGGCGGCTCTGCCTCGGCTTCAGCTGCAAAGTCCTTGAGGGCATTGCGGTTGCGGTTGCGTTGGACGACGACGTCGGGTACCGGCTCCGGCGTGATGGAGGAGGGCGGCGGTGGATTGGCCGCTATGGGGTGGAGGACGGAGGAGGCTGGGGTTTCGCGGCTAGTGGAGAGGGCGTTTTCGTGCCCACGGAGTATGAATGGGGAAACGGAGGGAGGCGGGGAACTAAGGGGGAACAATGTTTTGGTTTGAGACGCGCTTGTTTGAAATTTGGGGAAAGTTACAAACTTTCCCCCCTTCTAAAATTTTGGACATATTGCGGGTTGGGGGTAGGACAGTCATCTCAGGTGTTCCAAATGAGGGCGGGATAGATTTCGGCCGAGCGCATGGGTAGGCGCCCACGGCGTATGAATGCTTCTGTGGCGTCTTGGTGAAGTTACAAACCTACCCCGGTTTATACCTTTGGACATCGGGCCGATAGGCTACACGGACCAGAGTCAGGACAGTAATTTCCTACCACCAAAACATTAGTCTCGCGCGGTTTCGGGTGACCAGAGGCCTATTTGGTGCTTCGTTCAATATTTAGGATCTTAACGTTTTCGGTTCTCTTGAATTGAACTTTCAGGATTTGTCAAACTTCACAAATCTTTACTCTTGAAAATCCTAAAGCTACGATTATTTTGGAATGGAGGGGGTACATTTGAATATACATTGTACACGAGTATATATTAAAAAATATGCAACTTACCTCAGTTCATGCATGGTTCCAGATATAATCTCCTTGGTTCCAAAAAAAGTTAGATGTGCGTATGAATATATATAGCATGTTCAAACTCACAACAAAGATTGATGCCCCCTTTTACATCTGATTTACAAATGCCATTATCTCGGGTTCAAATAGATGAACGCACTTCCTATGAATTCGAATCTTCGAAACCCCCTTTATGTTGAATTCGACATGTATTCTATTTCGTAGCTAGCAATTTGGAATGTATCCATGCAAGTGACAAATGTATAAAGTGCTTCACACTAACAACGTGGAGTGCACTAATTAATGTTTATATATGAATGGCAAAAGCATCCATTGCCTATATTTCAAACCGCTCTCACTCTATGGATCGATAATATGAAATAAACACATGCATATGCTAGAATTCAATTGCAGTTGGGAAAGAGCCTACTCCTGGTACTGTATATTAGTGATAGGGGTGTGTACAAAGTACACGTGAATACCAGGCATTGTGCGTGTGTGTATATTATCGACGAACTAGCCCCCAAGCTTGTATAACATACTAAGGGCCTAGGGTTACAAATCATATATAGTCGGCTTATCACCAGTGGGGATAGAGTCCTCCGCGACTCTGGTAGCTTCATGTTGTACGCCGAGTCCTCCACATGGGTCTTCATATAACACGTCTCGGTCCAACCTATATGTGGCGCAGGATGGAACCGACCCATGAGTCTTCATGTTGACCCACCACAACTAGAAATGATGTGCCCACCACACCACACACGCAATCGGCCACTAAGAAAATAAGCATATACAATAGTACAATGGTATCTAGCTCACGATACGTCTCCATATTTTTTTGATGACACTGACGGACTTTGCATTTGATGCATGCTCCGTATTTTGTTGACGACACTTACGGTCATTGTATTTGAAGCGAAAGCACGATATGGTCACTGGACTTCAGAATAAGCTCATCACAGTCACCACATACATTTTGTCGTGCTAACCAACATGTGGTTGGATGGTTAGAGGACAGTGGTTTCTCAAGCCCACCAAGGTTAAAGTCCCGGTGCTCGCATTTATCTTGTGTTATTTTCAGTATTTTCCAGCGACGTACGTTCAGTGGGAGGAGACGTTCCACTCGACTACGAGGCACCTATGGTGACTTCATAAAATCTCAAGATCATATATGCTGGACCACTCTCTCGAAGGTGCTCATAGGGGTAGGGTTCGCGTGTGTGCGCTTATAGCGGTGAGTGCTTGCGCGTATATATGAGCCCTTGCGTCTGTACCATGTTAAACAAATACATATCATGATTATACGGTCACTGGCTCACCCGTATAACTCCGTATTTTGTTGATGACACAATATATTGACCAATCAAACGTTCCACACGGCGCAACTAGTGTTGCACCATCAGGGCGCGTAACTGTGGGGCCCACCTGTCAGCCCGTATATGAAAGAAAGAAATGGTGGTTTGAGTCTGTATTGTTTTAATAAAATAGGAGTACATTTTAGGGTGATCATACGGTCACTGGGTCACCGTATAGCTCCGTAATTTGTTGATAACACAATCAATTGACCAGTCAAATGGTCCACATTCAGCAGCGCACATTACCATAGGGCCCACCCGTCAGCGCGTATATGAAGGACAGGAATGGTAATAAATTCATGGTCAGCGGGTACTCAAAGTCGTGAGACCTCTGGTTGGCAGTCACGGCGGTTGGGGGCGTTCATTGGGCGGTGGGGTGGGGATCCCCGGAGAAAAAGCTCGGCGGGGGGGTGGGGCTAGAGGGATGGCCGGTGCGGCGGCGGACCGGCGGTGGGGAGTGGTTTCGGGGAGGGCGGGCCGGCCGCGGGGGGGGGGGGGGGGGGGGGGGGGGGGGGGGGGCTGGCGGTTCGGCCGGTGGTGGCTGGCGGCTCAGGGGGTGGAGTTTGATGATAAACTGGAGGCCCTTGATTTCGTATCCAACGGCTGGAAAATCTAATGACCAGAGATGAAAAAGTCAGTCGACTGACGTGTAGCCTCACCCCGCACGTACACATGCACGCACGCAAGACACGCACGCATGTAGGCGTGCAACACTGACACGTACACACGCATGCATGCTGGCGTGCAACACTGACTCGTACACATGCACTCACAAACACGTGCATGTACGCACCCATGCATGCAACACTGAAACGTACCCTTGCACGCACGCAATACTCGCACGCCTGCATGCACACAGCACACGACGCAAGACACACGTTCAACCTATACGTGCATGCACCCTTTGTTAAGGACATGGATTGTTACGGGTATTAATCAATCTTATCTGTGATAAGCAGAACATTGATGTTTGCAGCGGTCTTTATGAATCACAACGTATCGAACAGGCTATCAACATAGTAGGCTTATCAACATGAAAAAGATGACGTCACACTCAATGAACAATCATCGGTTTATAAAATGCCCGCTTCTGACCGCCCTGGCCCACCAAAGGTTCCTATGTTGTGCGCTGCCTGCGTTGGGTCACTGACATGCATGCCATGCACCCAAAGAGCCCACATGTTAGTGGAAGAACGGTGCGGTGTCCTAGGTCAGAGTCGAGGGCGCCACTCGCGGCATGCCCGGCTGAACACGCCTCCGTGCCACATTCAAACGCCTCCATGAAACCCGCCCATGTGGAAGCCGAGAAACCCACTTTGGACACACGTCCATTCATGACCGGGCCGCTCCCCTATCTCCTCCACCATTTTGTCCACTCTTACAATGGCTTACGAAGAGTAGTTATTCCGCATCCAAGCCGGCTGGGTAGCCCGCCGGATACGAGCTATGCAGCTCGCTGATCCACCTCCCTCCCCTCGCCCGATGGAGCCAGTTGCCGCCCCAAGCCATGGAATTTTGCCATGTGTTGTTTTCATGGACTAGCAAGATGCCCGTGCATTGCACGGAACATCAAGATGCATTTTTTTACAAACTCCCGCATGCATGCAAGGGATAATTAATGTCCTTCTTTGCTAGTACCACGAGGAAAACACCATTAATATTGCATTGATTAGTGTTAGTGGCCTTGTATATCTAGAAATTTTAATTTTGATAGTGGCCCCTTGTATATAAAAATGGAGGGAGAAAGATGAGAGATAAGGTGAGGAGGAGTGGGGCATGGTGGTGACTGGTGGTCGGACTGGGCGGAGGCATGGGGATGGACAGCACATTATGTCTAGGTTTGTATCTCTCTCACACACACCCTCGTAGGTGGGGGACGTGCACAAAGAGAAGAGGTGCACGCACGGCGCACGTACTCCCGTCTCTTTCCCAACCACACCCGCGCGGGTACACGGTGGAGCTCATTTCTATAAAAAAGGCAGCCCACGTGGTAATTTGGCACGTGTACTGGTTGTCCACTTGGTGGAGGGAGGATCGTCTACCACGGGTCAACAAACAAATTTCAACTTGACGCGTTATGTTAAATTAAAAAAAGAGGCAAACCATGTGGGGCCTACTTTAGAGGCAAGTCTCTATACACTAGAGTACTTTTGATGTGTCCCGTCAACTTGCAGAACGAGGAGAAGCTTGCTTAGTACGCCGTCTCCCCCGCCCACGGGCGCGGTGGCTCGCAGGATGAGGTGAAGCTTGCTTACTAGTACGCCTTACGCCCGCTCCCTCGCCCACGCGCGCGGTGGCTCGTAGCACGAGGAGAAAATTTTACTACTCCCTCCATTTACTCCTCGTCCCTACTACGTACTTTGGTTAGTACTCCCTCCACTTATACAAGGCCACTATAAAAAATACATTTTGCATCTATACAAGGCCACAAATAGTAATCGAGACAAAAGTTACTACTCCCTCCTTTCCAGTTTATGGCTCAATTTCAAAATCTCTCCAACCAAGGTAGACGGTGAGTGCTCGAATTAATTTCGTATTTTGCATAATTAATTAGTATGCTCGTTTTTCTCAAGAAGTTATGTTTACTGAGGCATTAATTAGAACGAATGCATGAATGACCACTAAATTTCCATGAAGTTGTACATGCATTGGTTAGTTTCATCTTGACACTGCTTGCGTTGGGTGATCTAACGCACCTCAAAATCCAACATGTAATGGTACTACTACTAGTATAGTAGAATTGAGACTTATCAAACAGAAAAACGAATGTTTTTTAGATGAGCCCTATAAACCCTAGTGGCTACATACTCCGTAAAAACAGATTTTTCCAAAACTAAGTCACTCCCTTTCATGAATTCTGTAGTATACTCCTCCGTCGACGCTCCCTTTCATGAATTATGTACTTCCTGTCTCCGACATGTGTGACATATAGCAACCGGGTCGATGTGTCAAGCACCAAATAACAGTGCAGAACAGTAGGGGGACGCAGCCCACTCGTACCGGCCCAATAGTAGTAATGAGCAATGAAGCGTCAAATCACAATGCCGCACTTTCCCAGGCGGACGAAGCAACCATTATTTCACACTTCGGTTCGCCATCATCTCAAACCACGTACTAGTATTGCTTCTACCTCAAGAGGGACACGCGCATCGCCTTGGTACATCATGACACGTGGGACCGCATGACAGGCCATGCTCCCCCGCTGATCGCTCGGTAAAATCACCTCATTTTTACTATACTTCCTCCGTATCAGTTTACTACATGGCATGCACATCATTCTAGGTTGAGAATTTAACTGGCTATATATGTGATGAACAATACTTTAGCCTTTTAAAAAATGTATACTTTTGTACAGTAGTACTATCGATGGATTGCGCCCTGGAGAAAAAATTGAAATTAAAAAAAGGTGGTACATATAGAGAGCGTTCGTCACCAAATTATGCATATAGTACTATTAAAAAGGCTAGTCACAATAATGGTGTCTAGCACAACCCACCCCTCAAATAAAACTAAGAGGGTGCTTGGATACGTTTTAGTCCCATGACTAAAAGTAGTAGGACTAAAACATGCTAGCCTCACCCATGCTTGGATCCAAATACTAAAAAGGCTAAAATCAAGTTAATGAGCATTTATTATCCTCCAAACCCTCCAAACCAGAACTCGCATGTGTTAAAGGAGAGGAGTTAAATGAGTAGAGAGAGGACTAATCCACATTTTAGTAGGGGTACCCCTGACTAAAAAAATTTAGTCTCAAGACTAGTTTTAGCCCCTCTTTAGTCAGGGATGCTTGGAACTTTAGCCTCTTAAAGAGACTATTTTTAGTTAGACTAAAATAAGTCCCTTGGATCCAAGCACCCTCTAAGCATCCTGGAATTCTTTGACAAAACTAAGCACCCTGAAATTCTTTGACAACTAAACTGCTGGCTATATGATGTTGGCCATATATATTGTACGTATATAATGTGAAGAAACGAGTGGTAGTACTATACCAACTAAAAGATGAAATGTAAGAAATACTAGTATGTACGTACTGAAGAGTTAAAGTAATGAGAAGAAAATAACATAGTTCTGCTAGGGGCTCAGCACAACACACCCCTCAAATTAAATTAAGCACACCTGAAATTAAACTTTGCAACTATTCCGGTAGACACTGCATTAGAACCACCATGAGCAACGACACTGCCACCTTACTCGGAGTCCTTGTCCACGTCCTCAACTTCGTCCTTGTCCGTCTTCCTCTTGGGCGATACTTCTTTGCTTGAACCGCACACTTGGTTGTTGCTCTTCATCCAACCCTTGTAGATATTGAAGCAAAGGTAGCCATCCATTGCACCGTAGTGGATGTGGTCTATATCTAGTACATTCCGCTTCCATGCATGATGATGAAACGTGTAATGAGGTTTCTCCAATTTACTGTATGAAGGACGAACCATGGCTCCTGCCAGGGTCAGCATTGAAGGCTGACGAGAGGACACCAGGCGATTCTTCTGGAGGTCGAAGGTGTTGCCTACAACGAGGCCTATCCGACGCAGGACTTCTTTGTCGTTACCAAAGTCTACAGTAACGAATTTCACTGTTTTGTCCTTGAGGAAGTTCTTAAAATCCTGGCACTCAACGTCGGCATGGCATATGTGGTAGACCAAGCAAACGTTATGTACACAAACCTGGATCACTATGGGCTTCTTCCTCTCTTCGTCCTTTAGATCCTTCTCTCGTCCCAGGACTGTGGTGTACTCAACATCTAGCCCAGCGACCCACTCATCATCTGAGTTTTCGAACATGCGGCTGAAGCGAGAAAGGCATCCTTTCACCGTCACGGAAGAACGGGTGTAGATGATGTCGAACTCATCGCCGATGATGGTTCTAACCTTGTACTCACCGCCGATCATGGAGATTTGGGACGCCATGGATTTGGGAGGAGGGTTAGGATTAGTGGAACTTCCGTAATGTGAATGGATGAGACGACTAGGAGCAAACCGCTGTAGTATTGAAGGACGTGCGGGGACGAGTAGGAGCGAACTGCCAGCGTGCGAACGACAGGGTAGTGGCTTTCCATTCTCCCATGATATGGGCTTCCGAGAGCCCTTGGATCTGAGATTGAATGGTTGCATGGCGTGATTCTAGACCTATGGTTGAATATCCTATCCTGGAGGGTTATTCTGCAAATTTTCAGAAACTTAGCATGCGCCCGTTTGATCTCAGATCCAAGGGCTGCCAGCAGCCCGTATCATGGTCGCGCCTACCACGACCGTCGCGTCGCTCGCGCGGTGTGGAGATTTAACACGGTGCGTTAGGCTATCTGATGTTGGCATGTCATACATAGTCATCACTTAGTCACTCATACTACAACAAGGTTGGCTATAAGTGTATTTTTTTACTCCTCTCTATCTCTTTCTTCGTACTCAAGGAAGAAACGGTGCTAAGCGCGTGTATTTATTGCATTTGCCAAGGAGTGACCTCTTCCAATGAAATGGTGTTGCTAAGTTGCTTCATTTAATTAGCTATAGACTCAAAATTGTCTTTTCACCTAGGTACACGAGCTTAGCACCGTTTCTTCCTTGGGTCACCAAACTAGTCTCTCTCTTCTTGATTTACTTGCCACATCAGACTTTATGCCTATGTGGCAAGCTTAAGCACCTATAGGAGCAAGTAAAAGTAAGTACAATAGTGCACTTTACATGGCATTTTTGCATATGTGGAGGAAAGAGAGGCAAGGAAAAAGTGGAGAAGTGGGCTCTCATGCAAGAGCTAGCCTCTACTACATGGTGGAGCATTGGGAGTGGCACCTGTATGGAGGTGGTCAGGAATCTGGGAGACTCACGCCGGTCGTAGCGCCGCAGTTAAAATGATAATGGCAAGTCAAATCACAGGGCCCCACCTGTCTAGCAGTAACTTGTTGTCAAATCACACAACCCTACGTTTGTAGTAGCCTACTCCCTCGTCTTCTCGCGTCTCTGTCGAACCGACTAGGCGGAACTGCCCCGCTGCCTACCGCGCAGGAAAAGCCCTCGACTTTTAAATACAACTACATCCGCTTAAGAATCCAATGATATACTTTTTGTGACATAGTAACTCATATTTAGTTAGTCAAATGGATGACCTAGAACTACGTGCATGCCCTATAAACCGAGACGCCTAAAAATAAAAAAGCTGAGATGGAGAGGGTATTTAAGCACGTATCTTTTTAGATCAATATAGTCGGGATTCACCAAGGAGCAAAACCAAGAGGTAGGCTGCTCCTGTCGTGTTGGCGTAGCAACTCAAGCAGGGTCAGTCCGCACACAAAATGGCGACACACTTAACAGGCCCGCTTTGGCTGACATGTGGCTCATCCACCATCTTGTTCCACGTGTGATGCACCAAATTACAGTTCGGAGCAGCGGTTGGAATTGGAGGCACCCCGGTCGTAGCACCGCAGTAGTAGAAAATGAGCGACGAGGGGTCAAATCACAAAGCCCCACCTTTCCCGCATTAAGCTGGACGGACGAAGCAACCATCATTTCACTCTAGGGCGCAAGAGCATAAATAAAAGAGAAAACAATGATGCGTGCGGCAGCTATCTAGGGCACCCTAGGGTAGGGGTCTCCACTACAGATCCTTTTTTTGAAAGCGCCTCCACTACAAATCGGCTTCTCCCTCGTCCTCTTGAAGAAAACCGATGATGAGTGCGGTGGTAGGGTTTGTAGGAGTACTACGGCGTGCGGGGCCACGTCATAGTAAACGAGTTCGAGCCGACGCCTTAAATATGTGTGGGCCGCTTGGTTTTACGGTAACGAGGCAGCATTTTGGGTTCGGGGACCAGTGGAGATATAGTACGTACAAAAAATTGTGGATGTAGGTTCGACCGAAAGGCAATGATGCATGGGCCCTGCATTTTGATATACCCGGGGCCGCGTGAAATTTGCTACTCTACTCAAAACTAGTAAGGTACACATGTATTGAACGCATGAGATTTCAAAACCAAATTATGAATAAATACACACTATAGGATGCAAAGCTTTGAGTCATATATGCATGATGTAGATGTTCGTTTAGTTCTTATAGTTCATCTCATTCAAAATCAATAAGTTTTATAAAAATGTTAAGATTCATGGGGCTGTGCATTGTACTCCCTCCGTTCCAAAATAGATGACCCAACTTTGCACTAACTTTGTACAAAGTTAGTGCAAAGTTGGGTCATCTATTTTGGAACGCAGGGAGTAAATCATAAAGTAAAAAACAAATAATGGAAATTCATTTAGAAAAAATAATCAATTATGATACAGAAGATTCTAGAACAAAGGAGAAGTGCTTGTGTTTTGAGGTTTGTGCATTATGCTTAAGTTCAACCATGGAGTCTTCTAAACTGTACATGTGGCAGATCTGGTGGAATGTTGATGATATCCAACGGCCAGTAGTGCTCGGATTTGCCTATCTCTGCACTGTCGGGTTAGCTTCATCCAGCGACCATCTTTCAAAGTTATTGGCACACTATATAGTTCTTGTGCCATAGTTGCATGTTTTGGAAAAAAGCTACTAGTGGGTTGTACTATCTATTTAGGAATAGAAGATGTATACATGGAAGTTGTAGGGAAAGAGATGACATGGAGCATCTCAATTCCTATGAGTAGGGATTGGAAAAGAGATGTCATTTGGTTCACATCATAGGAACTTTTCTATTGAATATAGAGATGACATGTTTCTCAATTCCTATGAGGAGGGATTAGAAAAGAGATGTAATTTGGTTCATATCATAGGAACTTTTCTATTGAATATACGCTAATGTTTATTTTCCTTTAAAATTAAGGGAGTATAGGAATCCATTCATATGAACCAAGTGGCTCTAAAGCTATAGAAATGATATCATGTTTATTTCCTTTGAAATGTGGAGTATATGAATCTATTCCTATGAACCAATTGGCTCTAAAGGAAAAATCCTATAAAAATCATATCATATAGAGTTCCTATGATATTCCTCGACACTAAAGGATGCTTGAAATTGCTGCGGGTGATACGATGGTCTTTCTTTGTAGACTCCTCACCCAACTTTATAGTTACCTCTCGAAGATGAATGAAATGATATATACATGGTATTCTACATGTGCAATTTGGTACACGAAAACTTGGTAAAAGTTTGCGAGGTTCGAATTTTCAATAAAGCTATATGCACTGCATTTCGGAACGGAGGGAGCATACGGCAGTTGCTAACACTCACGTGGAACATTTGTGTGTAGGAGGAGTGGCTGTTCTATTAAATGACATGGCAAAACTGACACTGTCGGATGCCGATCTAACGGTCCTTACGGCGTTCGTCGGGAAAAGGCTTGTGGCGAACGTTTGTCAGATAATGATTTACGGACACATGCATTGCACTGATACGTGTCCCCCTCTCTCTCACGCACACGCACCCTCACGAGTCATGACTCTCTCGAGTCCTCTCGCAGACTCGCATGTCGCACCCACCGTCTATGTGCAGGTAGACGTCACACACATATGTGCTCTTCACACCCTACCCTAAGAACTTCTAAAAAACAAAAGACGGCGCGCACATTTTATTTTAGCTCACACATCACACACTTGTACTATTACTCTTGTGGCGAACGTTCTTCGGGCATAGTATATTGTACTCTCACGAAGAGAAGCGGTGCACGCACGCACTAGTTCTCTCACACCCACTCGCGGGTACACGTAGGAGCGCATTTTTTTGAAGCTGGTACAACAAAATCACTCCATGTCAGTGTACGAAAAGAGGGGTACACTTTTTTGTACCCCTATAACTGTGCACGGACAGTCTGAGCCACGGGCACCACCATACCAAGCAAGGCAAGGGAGGTGAGCCGGGGTAAGACCGAAGCTCAAGGGAACTAGGATGACGCCAAGGTCAAGACCACGAAGAGAAAAAGGGACGAGGCGGACTCCCCCGGCAAGATCCTTGCCGGGAGACAGCTTTGGCAACCCCGGCAAGACCCTTGCCGCGGCGACTCGCCCCACGCCTACGGAGCAAATTACCCTTGAGTCCACTGCCCCCAAGGGGCAAGGATTTGGGAGACATCCCCGTGGTGGCATGCAGATCTTTGTGAAGACATTCAAGATCAGATACGCACTAAGAAGACGACGACCTTTGGCGAGATACCAGCCAGGGCAGACCACGAGACCCCTGGCAAGCGCCTTGCCGGGGATAACAGCAGGCGCCTCGGCAAGACCCTTGCCGGGGCCCCGGCAAGGCCCTTGCCGAGGACATCCGCAGGGCCACCATTAGGCCCAGGCTGACTAAACCTCCACCACCATATGCATGCAGCTGCCGACCCAACCAGCTGGGCAAGAACCTGCGTGGCGGCATGCAGATCTTCGTGAAGACCCACCACTGCGCCACCTCAACTGCCTGCCTACCTACATGGCATCACAGGCATCGCTGGCCAGGGCGCGTGTCGACACAAGAAGGAGCGGCGACGGACGAGATAGGTTTCTCCCCCGTCCCCGATAAAGCAAGGACACCTAAGCAAGACGCATTAAATGTGCCTTGTCATGTAATGCGAGGGATAACCTCGCATCACTGTACCCTTTCCATCTCTTGTGTGCTACTGTGGCGACCCCTTTTTCTATAAAAGGAGGCCCGAGGCGACCAGGAGAAGGATTCGGCTTTTTGGAGCTCCTAATGCCCCAGAGCTAGCTCAAGAATAGGAATATACATCCACCAAAGCAGGAGTAGAGGCCCTGGCGCGCGTGCAGTTGCTCCTTGACTTTCCTCCCACTACGGGGAAACTCGACAAATGGAGAGCCACTATCCGAAGCCTTGTTGCGGTGGCCAACAAAGACGAACCATGTCCGGTGGGGCCCCCGGGTCGACGCTCCGATGGAGTCCCGCGCACCAGTGGCGGAAAAGTCGGCGGCACCGCGACCATGGTGCATTCACCTCTTCCCCATCCGGTACCGCGGACGCCGGATCGTCGCGACGTCACGGGCGACGACATCTCCATAGCATCGTCTGACCCACTGACCCACTGTGACCAGCGCGGGAACGAGCCCATGAAGACGCTCAAACCACTATCGAGCACCAGCGCGGAGCGCGCCACCAGTCAGACAGGCGAGCAGGGCCTGCTGCGAACCACCCGGCCCCGGAGAGCCTTGGAGGCCTACCTTACGAGGTAGGCTGTCCGGCTTTTACCCGTGAGCTACGACAGTTCCAGTGGCCCACTCACCGCACCTTCAAACCTGACGTTGGCGAAAAGTACAACGGCAAGACCCACTCGTCTGAGTTCCTCAGCATCTACACCATCACGATGCAAGCTACCGGAGCCCGCGACGATAAGGTGCTTGTGAATTACTTTCCATTAGCTCTTAAACCCAACGCCATGTCGTGGTTGATGCACTTGCCGGTAGACTCTATTTCCTCTGGTCGGATTTGTGCCATGAGTTTGTTGGCGCCTTTACTGGAGGCCACCAAGCCCATGGCCAAGCAAGCGACCTGCACGTCATTCCCCAGAAGGGAGGCAAGAGTCTGCGCAAGTATATACAGAGGTTCAGCCGGGTACAGTACAATATCCCTGATGTTCACCCTGCCGCCATCATCATCGCGTTCCATCAGAACGTGCGTAACTGCAAGATGCGCAAAGAGCTGGCAATGAACAAGGTGAAAGACGTGGCAGAACTCTATGTTCTTGCTGACAGATGTGCCCGGGCTAAAGAGGGAAGGAAGTACCCCGGTGAAGATGCTGGTGTGGAAACTGACTCCTCAGATGAGGATACTGCCGCCCCGGCAAAGAAAGGCCGGCACCACAATAGGAAGCGCAAAGGTAAAGCCGTGCTTGCCGTCGAGGGATCTGATGACACCGGCTCTGCCAAGAAAACCAAGGCAGATGACCCCAGCAAGGAAATTGCCGGATGTGTCGCCTGCCGGGCCTTGGCGGCTGCCGAGAAGCCAGGAAACTCCGACAAGCAATACTGCAAGATCCATCGCACCAAAGGCCATGATCTCCAGAACTGCCGACAGGTTGAGCTCCTTGTTGAGAAGCAGAGGGCTGAATATGAGAGGCGGGACAAGGAGAAAGGCCAGGATGGTACTGAAAGGTCCGGCAAGAAGTGTGACGGCCAGGCGGGCCATCGCGGCAAAGATAAACAGCAGGAGAGGCCCGCCCGGGGCCGTGACAAAAACCAGAAGACGATGATCACGAAGAGGACGATGTGTCTGGTGACCAAGAATTTCAGAAAGCTACAGAGGCCATGTGCGTCGATGGCAGCGCCTCGCTGCATACCTCTCACCGCTAGCTTAAACAGTGGGCCCGTGAGATTACAGCGGCAGAGCCGTCGTTTGATGCCCAAAGGCCGCTGAAGTGGTCCGGCACACCTATCATTTTTGACACTGAGGATCACCCTGATCGCACTACTGCAGTCGGGTGCTTGCCATTGTTGGCTTCACCAACAATATGCAACCTCAAGGTGACAAAGATGCTAGTCGATGGCAGGGCCGGTCTAAACTTAATCTCGCCTACCGTGATCGAGAAACTGCAGATTCCTGATGAAGACCTCGAAGAGACGGGCACGTTTCAGGGGGTCAACTCGGGAAGAAGTAAACCAAAGGGAAAGGTCACGTTGCCCGTGACTTTTGGGAGTGATCTGAACTACAGGACAGAAAGGATTGTGTTCGACGTTGCCAAGATCCCCTTGCCTTACAATGGGATCCTTGGCCGCCAAGCGCTGGCCAAGTTCATGGCGGCGTCACATTACGCCTACAACACCCTGAAGATGCCGGGGCCTGTGACGATCATCACCGTCCCATCAGACAAGAAGGATGCGCTAATTTGCGCTGACCAACTCTACCAACAAGCAATTGCAGCAGCCGCCACTGCTAAGGCGCTTGCTCCTGCCGCTGGAGCCTCGGGAAAGAAAAAGAAGAAGACCGGTGAGACCTCAGGCACCCACTCCAGAAAGCGCGCCTCTTCGGAGTGTAGTGCTCCCGTCGAGGACGTGCCAGAGAGCTCCATTGGCAGAAACAAGAAATCCAGGGCCACACCACCGAGAACCAAGAAGGTTTATGTCAAGGAGGATGGCATGGGAGGGGCTTTCACCATAAGCTCCGCCCTTGACGACAAATAGGAAGACACGCTCGTCACCTTCCTGCAGGTGGATGTCGATGTGTTTGCATGTCAAGCATACGACATCCCCGGCGTTCCCAGGGAGGTGATTGAGCACCACCTTGCGATCTGTCCTCATGCGCGGCCCGTCAAGCAGAAGGTCAGAAAGCAAGCCTTGGAACGATAAGAGTTCATCACAGAGGAGATCCCGAAACTGGAAGCAGTGGGTTTGGTAAGAGGAGTGCTCCATCCAATGTGATTGGCCAATCCAGTGGTAGTGCGCAAGGCAAATGGGAAGTGGAGGCTGTGTATCGATTACACAGATATCAATAAGGCTTGTCCCAAAGACCCCTTCCCGTTGCCGCGCATCGACCAGATTGTTGACTCCATGGCTGGGTGTGATCTACTGTCATTCCTTGATGCCTACTCCGGCTACCACCAGATCTTCATGACAAGAGAAGACGAAGAGAAAACGGCATTCATCACCCCATGTGGTACGTATTGTTTCATACGGATGCCTTTCGGGTTGAAGAGTGCTGGTTCAACGTTTGCAAGGGCGGTCCAGATTGGTTTTGAACCCCAGCTCCATAGAAATATGGAAGCTTATATGGATGATATAGTGGTCAAAACCAAGAACAGGGCAACCCTCATACCGGATTTACAAGAAACATTTGCAAACCTAGGCAAGATCAATCTCAAGCCGAACCCTGAGAAGTGCGTCTTCGGCGTCCCGTCCGGCAAGCTTCTCGGGTTCTTTTGGTCGCAGCGCGGGATAGAGGCCAATCTGGACAAAATCAAAGCTATAGAGCAGATTGAAGCACCCAAGTGAGTCAAGGATGTGCGTCGGCTTGCTGGTTGCGTTGCCTCCATGAGCAGGTTCATTTCCAAGTCCGCCGAGCGCGCCCTTCCCTTTTTCAAGATTTTGAAAAAGGCGGGTCCGATGGAGTGGACACCAGAAGCCGAAGCAGCATTGCAAGATTTGAAGAGGTACCTCTCCTCCGCGCCAATACTAGTTGCGCCTAGGCCACGGGAACCGTTGCTGCTATACTTGGCGGCAATGAACTAGGTGGTCAGCACCACACTAGTGGCGCAGAGAGAAATTGGTGACGAGGTAATAGCAGCGACAGAGCTCGATGCCACCGATGCAGAGACGGCACAGCCAGTTGGAGTGCCGCCGAAGAAGAAAATGATGCAGCACCCAGTCTACTTTGTTAGTTCCCTCCTGCAGGGGGCTAGATCAAGGTACTCCGGTGTGCAGAAACTGCTCTTCAGCCTTCTTATGGCCTCGAGGAAGCTGCGTCACTACTTCCAGGCGCACGAAATCACTACCGTCACTCGCCTCCCTCTGCAACGGATATTGCACAATCCAGACGCAACGGGAAGAATCATAGAGTGGGCACTGGAACTGTCGAGCTTTGGCCTCAAGTTTGAGAGTACCTCGACGATTCAAAGCCGGGTCCTGGCGGAGTTCATTGCAGAATGGACGGCGACGCCTGACGAAGAAGCCCAAGAGACTGCTCTTCCCGGCAAGGAGGCAAGTTGCGACTAGATCGTGTACTTTGATGGAGCTTTCTCCTTACAGGGCGCCGGGGCTGGCGTACTGCTTGTCGCGCCCACCGGAGAGCACCTCAAGTACGTGATCCAGATGCACTGCCCCAGGGAGGTGTCAACAAACAATACGGCTGAGTATGAAGGGCTACTTGCTGGTCTTAGGATCGCGGCGGACCTCGGAATCAAGAAACTCGTCGTCAGGGGTGACTCACAACTTGTCGTCAAGCAAGTCAACAAGGATTACTAGAGCCCATTGATGAAGGCCTACGTCGATGAAGTGAGAAAGCTGGAAGAGCGTTTTGACAGTATACAGGCAGAACACGTTCCCCGAGTGGAGAATGACATCACCAATTACCTGTCAAAACGCGCTGCCCTCAAGCTACCTGTGGAACCAGGTACCTTTGTGCTTCGGCTAACTCAGCCATCCGTTGATCCATCAACAGAGCAGAACAAGAGGAGAAAATCAGGGTCCGGCAAGTACTTTCCCGCCAAGCTCCCCGAAGCCGCCGGCAAGGATGTTGCCGGAGACACTGAGCCTGCCACAGGAGGGCTAGCTCCGACGGAGCATCAAGCTCTTGCCATGGAGACAGCCGCTCCTATAGCGGAGGAAATGCCTTTAGTCCTCGCCGTCGAGCCCCAGGCTCCAGCGTGGGCACAACATACCGTCCGATTCCTCCAAACAAGGGAACTTCCCGAGGAGTAGGAAGAAGCGGAAAAAGTAGCCCGTCGCTCTACTATGTACCAGTTCGTCGATGATGTCCTGTACAGAAAGAGGCCGAACGGTGTGAAATTGAAGTGTATCCCTCGAGAGGAAGGACTGGGGCTGTTGGCGGAGATACATGGAGGCGTATGTGGATCCCACATAGGGTCGAGGGCCCTTGCCGGCAAAGCATTTCGGCAAGGCTTCTTCTGGCCCACCGCCCTCCAGGATGCGACGACGCTAGTCACCAGGTGTGAAGCGTGTCAGTTCCATTCAAAGAAGCTTCATCAGCCAGCTCAAGCCCTTCAAACCATTCCTCTCTCCTGGCCTTTCTCGGTCTAGGGGCTCGACATACTGGGCCCTTTCCCTCGCGCTATCGGGGGCTTTGAGTACTTGTACTTTGCAATCGACAAGTTCACAAAGTGGCCAGAAGTGGAAGCAGTGAGGAAGGTCACAGCACAGTCCGCCGTCAAGTTCTTCAAAGGACTGGTGTGCCGTTTTGGTGTACCCAATAGGGTCATCACCGACAACGGCATGCAGTTCACAAGCCACAACTTCATGCAATATATTCAAGGCCTCGGCAGCAAGGTCTATTTCGCTTTTGTTGCTCACCCACGAAGCAATGGTCAAGCTGAGAGGGCAAATGCTGAAGTACTGCGAGGCCTGAGGACAAAGACCTTTGACAGACTGCACAAGAGTGGAAGGCGCTGGATTGATGAATTGTCGGCGGTTCTTTGGTCAATCAGAACGACACCAAATGAGCCACCAGCCAGACATCCTTTGCCCTGGTATACAGGGCAGAAGCAGTTCTCCCCACGGAACTCATATACGGGTCACCTCAAGTACTCGCTTATGACGAGCTTGAGTAGAGAAATTGCGGCAAGATGACGCAATGCTCCTTGAGGAAGATCATCTTCGGGCGGCTGTGAGAGCAGCGCGCTACCAGCAAGCCTTGCGCCGCTACCATAGCCGCAAGGTTCATGCCCGAAGCTTTGAGGAAGGCGACCTTGTTCTTCGGCGCGTTTAATCGACCAAGAATTCCAACAAGTTGACGCCAAAGTGGGAAGGCCCTTATTGGGTAATACGAGTCACCAGGCCCGGCGCAGTCCGCCTGGAGACCAAAGATGCCATTCCGGTGAGTAACTCCTGGAACATTGAGCATCTTCGCAAGTTTTACCCGTGAGGCACGGCTTGCCGGGCCCCCCGGCAAGCCACCTTTTGTACGAGCCTTGCCGATGACGCATGTAACCCTTTGTACAAAGCCAGGCGCAGACCCTGAGCATAAATAAATGAAGCGCTGGCGCCCTAAGTTATAGCATGCATGCTAGGTCGAGTCTCGTCCTTGGTTAGGGTTGATAGTGCTTAGAGGCGACTAACCCCTAGCTTAGAGGTCGAGTGTGCGTCTCTTTGTCTTTCTTTTGTCTTCTTTGGTTCACAGGACACACAGATATCCTTGCCAAACCACTTGGGGAGAAAACAAGGAACATACCAGCATCTAGGCCCCGGCAAGCCAGTATTGCCGGGGGCTGCAAGAGCAAAGATTCACCCACGGCAAACCAGGGTTGCCGGGGGCTGCAGCTTCAGATAAGTTCTTCATCCTGTATCATGCATTCCATTGGACTGAGGTATGTGAAACCTCATTTTTCCTTAAGCTACCGTGCTCCCCTAACTCTAGGCCCTAGGGCTCGTTCCTGGGACCAAGTTTGGTCGTAGTCGCGGCAGTGAAAGGATGAAACAAGGAGCCTGAACCCGCCTCATCCCTGCCTCCGCCAAAGGCGTGAGAAAGGTCGAGCGAAGTGGGGAGACGGCAAGGCCTGTTGCCGGGCGAGAAAGTGTTTATCTTAGAGATATCAAGGATTTACTCCTTGTCGTGGGTTCCACCCGCAAACAAATGACCCAGCAACCATCCCTTTTTCATTAAAAACATTCCACTCAGATACAGTCCATAGGGAATGAAAAACATGAATGAAGGGATTACAAGTTTTAAATTCAACAAAGGCCCGAAGGCTTACAAACTAAAAAGAGATAAGGTGCCCGTAATCCCTTTCTTGTCCCTCTCCTTAGGAGGCAGGTCAAGGAGGCGAGAAGGGCAAAAGGAGCACCTAGGCGAGCTACAGGTGGCAGAAGACGCAGAGAGAACATCTTGGTGGCCGTCCAAAGGCTGGATGGTGATGGCGGTGCCGGAAGCAGAGCTCGAAGACGAGGCGGCAGGACGTCAACACACGTCGAAGGCATCGGTGCCCGCATACTCCGACTTGACGGCCTTGCCGCCCGCCCTCTTCCTCTTCCGCAGCCTCCCAACGCCAGCCGCCCAAGGAGACGACCCTGAGAAGTTCAAGGAGCCGGCGACACGGATGATGGGGTCGCCGGTGCCGCACGGAGCGGCACCCGACACCTAGTCGGACCCGTCATCCTGCCGCCTACCGCCCTTGTCGTCGCTGCCGCTGTCCTCCTCGTCACTCCCGCCCGAGGAGGAGTCTTCGCTATGAAAAGAGCTCTCCACACAGCTCCTTGTACGAGTCCCAAAGTGCCCAAAGACCTTGACAGAGAGAAGGCCACCCTCCATCAGCTTAAAATGGAGAGTGAGCCCCTCCGTCAAGCTGTGGATATGAGCAAATGCCTTCCATCCCCGACGAAGATACATCATGTGAGGAGCGGGGAAGTCGACGCGGACCCGCGTGCCACTGAACCCGCAGCCCCTCATGTGCAGCCGCAATGACTCCGGTGGATCCAGCTCCATCTCCCGCGCAAATGGAGTCGGGAGACGAAGGCGACGGCGCGGCGGCCGGCGCAGCCTAGCGAAGAACTCACAAGGGTCATCCCCAACATGGCCCTCCATTGGAGGAGGAGCTTCTGGCAGAGGCGAGGCCGGTGCGCCACCCCGTCCTCCTCTTCCCCGAGCGCCCCGGCCTCGCCCACGGCCTCGCCCCCTCCCCCTTCCCCTCGCGGCCGACCCTGCCACCGCAGGCACAGGAGAAGGAGGGACGCGTTGTCGAGCAGCGACCCTCGCCGCCACCGTTGAAGGACCGGGATTTCCTCTCTCCATGACGAATGGAAGAGAGGAGCAGAAGCTGAAGGAGGAAGGAGATGGAAGAATGCGGGACGCCATCCCCCCCTCCCGCTCTTTATAAAGGAACGGGGTTGGGGCTCGGCCGCCCCGCTCAGCCAATCAAAACACGGAAGGCGCAGGGAGCCAGGACCGACCCGCTGCCCCAACCAGTGACGGCCCGGTTTCTCGCCTCCGCCGTTTGCCATCCCAAGCGCATAGGAGACACGTGGCGGACGTGCAGAACCTAGGGGACGGGTGAGGCGACCTCTCCCCACCCCGTGATCGTGGGGAGTGGACGCCTTGAGGACCACGCCTCAGCCCCATTCAGTAAATGGGCCGCGCCTCCACGCCTCCCTCCGTTTATGGGGAAGACGCGAACCGCCCCTTTACTACGATGTGATGCATGCATGCAGAGACCAACCCCATGCATGCCGCCCACGTCACACGAACCTCCCCAAGCCGCGCCACGCGCGGGAGTCGTGGGAAGCGCAGCGCGCGAAAAATCTTACTGCGGTAAAAAACCGCCCCGCCTGCCCGCGCACCGTTTTTGGGCCTAGCCCAACAACGCGTTGTGCTTATGTGTGGCCCAGTGTCACACCCTAGCTAGTTCAAGCATTAGAATGTGCATCATGTTTAAATTCTTCTTAAATTTGAATTGGGGAAGACAGAACCCCCAACACCCCCCCCTGGAAACAACTAGGGTTTACTAAAATTATTTTCAATGAACCTGAAATGCCCTTCTAAAAAGTGCACCCTCTTTGTCTTAGGTTAGAACCTCTGGCAAAATTGGTGCACAATTTTCTAGGTCAACAGAAGGTCATTGAATTAAATCATAAGTATTTGAATTTGGGCATTTAAATGCTATAAAATAATCTAAATGCTCAAATAATTCTGGGAATAAATGTTTCCTGTTGGAAATAATCTAAACAGAGGCCACATTTATTTTCAGGATTTTTGGAAACGTTTTAGTATTTTATTTAAAGCCCAACAGTTGCAGTTAAATAGAAAACAGAAACTAAATAAAAAAAGAGGAGAAAGAAGCCCACATGGGCCTTACCTGTGCTGGCCCAGCCACCTGGCTCGGCCCAGCCTGCTGGCGCTGCCAGTCGTCGTCCTCCTCGCGCCAGAAGGACGCGGGGCGCGTGCTCGCCGCGCGCCGGCCACCTCCTGCTTCCGCCGACGCCCGGGAGACGCCCAGAGGACGCCACGCGACCCCCACATCTCCCTCTCATCCTCTCTCACTCTCCCCCTCGTCTCCCTCTTTCTCTCCCGCGAGGGCCGAGCGCGTCCCTCGGCGCCGATCGCCGTAGTCGCCGCTAGAGACCTCCCCTCGCCCCTCCGACGAGCCCATCAGCTCCGCCTCGACTCCCTTGTCCTCCCGACCGAGCTACGCTTCGCCGGAGGCCCTACAACGCCGCCTTCGCCCTCGTCTTCAACCTCGGGCACCCGAGCCATCTCCGACGTCGATTTGGTCGCCGGAGGGCGTTTTCCGAGCCGCGCCGCCGTCTCGGGCCTCGCCGGCGTCGAGCCGCCGGCGAGTTGACCCAGTTTGACCCCTGGGTGGGCCCAGGTAGACCCCCCCCCTGAGTCTATGATAGGTGGGGCCAGTCTGTTAACTAATTTAGGTTTAGTTTTAATTAATTTTAATTAAATCAGTCACTGACATGTGGGCACAGGCCCCACTGACAACTAATTAGTGTTAATCTAATCTTGCTAATTAGCTGAGAGGCTGACAGAAGGGGCCCACCAGTCAGGTTTGACCTGGGCTGGCGCCTTTGACCTGCTAAGGTCAGCATGACGCAATGCTGACGCAGTAATGCATTTTCTAGATTTATTTTTTATTCAGGAAATTCTAGAAAATGTTTAAAACTTCTAAAAATCATAGAAATTCAACTGTAACTCCAAATGAAATAATTTATATATAAAAAATTATCAGAAAAATTCAATCTATCCATCTGTAATGGTTTCATGCATGACAAAACAAGTTTACCTTACTGTTTAAGCAGAATAAGGAAATGCACTATTAAGGCCATGTTTAATGAGCTAATATTTGAATCTTTGATTCAAATGAGTTCATCCCTTTCTATTCTAGCTTGCATTAGGCCAAAACACATTCATATTGCCATGTCACAGCATGCATCATATTGTTGCATATCGTCATGTGTTGATTGTGTTCCGATGTGTTCCCCGTGGTAGGTTCTGCCTCCGAGGATATTCACGAGTATCCAACTGAAGGGCAGTATCCCGCTACCACTCCATCAGGCAAGCAACCATTGATCATTCCGATACAAACCCATGTTCTCGATTCTGCTCTTGTTTACTGCATTAAGACAACGCGATTCAAACTGTTGTGTGCTACGGTAGTTGAACCCTTATCCTCTGCATGACCTGTCATTGCCACAGTAACTAGATGAAACCCACTAGCATGTGTAGGAGTTGATTGAGCCATGTATGTGATTCCTACCTTGCTATGCCTGCTATGCTTAGAGTTGTGTCAGGTCTGGTTCATCTGGGTGATGGGCTAGAGTGAAATGCTTATGTCGGTAATGTGAGGGATGTGTTGAACATGTTTTGGTAAAGGTATCGATGAGAGGCCATGTAGGAGTACATGGTGGGTTGTTTCATTGAGGCCGTCCCTAAGAACTGAGATATTATGTGTGATTTTAAGATTCAGCTACTACCATGCATTGGGATCCTTGATTGACCCTCTCGGCTTCTTAATCACCCTAGTACTCTGTCCAGGAGTTGCAAATAGTTTCTGGTGTTTGTAGGTTATGTGTTGGCGGCCATGCGTAGCGCTGACCCTAGGGGTGGGCTATGTTGCGGTAGATACACCGTGGCCGGGTATGCCGGGCGCTCGTTTGGCGTCTCGGGACCCTGTTCACATCTTTCGGGGCCGTATGTGGAAACCTCGACCGGACTCCCTGCGGATGGAACCTGGATAGGCGATAAACCTGGACTAGAGACTTAAATGTTTAGGTAGGCCGTGGCCAACACCCTCGCTGGGCTTCCGCTTGAAGGTTGCCGAGTACATGTCGTGTAAGCGGCGGTAAGTGGTGAAAGCGTGTATGAACAAGTACACCCCTGCAGGGTATAAAACTATTCGAATAGCCGCGTCCGCGGTAAAGGACTACTTGGTTGCCTATACAGTTCATAGACAAGTTAATGGACACTACTAAAAGACTCAAGATAAGTGTGAGTATCGAGGATGGCCCTCTCGTAGGATGATGAGGGAGGATCCACGATGGAGTATTGTGTTGGTGAATAGTGGACTCGTGTGCGAAAACTATTTTACTAGAGAGGTTCTGTAGGATAGCTTAGCCAAGAGTCAAAGCTGGCTTGCTGCATTAACCCCACCACCTTCTTGAGAATAAGCATGTATAGTAGGTTCTGATGTAAGACTTGCTGAGTACCTTTGTACTCATGTTTGCTTAATTACTGTTTTAGATGACACCGCCCACTCCAATGGGTTCTACGTAGACCTCAACGTCGACGAGTGACTAGCCACCCAGGTGGTGATCCTGGCCATGGCGGGCCCTATGTAGATAGTCAGGCTTCGAGAAGCCTTCTTACTTTCTAGAGTCTGTACTCAGACTAGTTGCTTCCACATGTGCTTGTATGTTTGTATGACTTGAGTGTCGGGTCATGTGACCCCTATCTGTATGAACATGTTATGTATGGCTCTCTGGAGCCTTTAAATAAAGTACTTGAGTTGTAGAGTTTTGTTGTGATGCCATGTTGTATGTACTCATATCGGGCATATTGTGTGTATGATTGAAATGCTTGGTATGAGTGGGATCCGACAATCTAGTTGTTTATCCTTGGCAGCCTTTCTTATGGGGAAATGTAGTCTAGTGTTCCTCGAGCCATAGTAGTCCGCTACAGCCCGGTTCACCGGAGTCCTGCTAGCCCAGCACTACTGTTCAGGACACTTGACTGGCCGGCATGTGTTTCACCTCGTTCCTATGTCTGTCCCTTCGGGGAAATGTCACGCGATGATATCCGGAGTCCTGCCTAGCCTGCTACAGCCCGGAATTCCCCGGAGTCCTGTTAGCCCAGTGCTACAGCCCGGAATCACTCGCTGATGACCGACATGCTTGATGTGATACATGTATGCCTGTCTCCATAGGTCTGTGCCGCTTTGGGTTCACGACTAGCCATGTCGGCCCGGGTTCTCTATCATATGGATGCTAGCGACACTATCATATACGTGAGCCAAAGGACGCAAACGGTCCTGGGCCATGGTAAGGCGACACCCGTGGGATACCGTGCGTGAGGCCGCAAAGTGATATGAGGTGTTACCGGCTAGATCGATGTGACTTGGAATCGGGGTCCTGACACCCAAGCCCGGGGGCTCCTGTCGGTGTACAAAAAGAGGGGTACACTTTTTTGTACCCCTATAACTGTGCACTGACAGTCTGAGCCACGGGCACCACCACACCAAGCAAGGAAAGGGAGGTGAGCCAAGGTAGGACTGAAGCTCAAGGGAACTAGGACGACACCAAGGCTAAGACCACGAAGAGCAAAAGGGACGAAGTGGGCTCCCCCGGCAAGATCCTTGCCGGGAGACAGCTTTGGCAACCCTGGCAAGACCCTTGCCGCGGCGACTCGCCCCACGCCTACGGAGCAAATTACGCTTGAGTCCACTGCCCCCAAGGGGCAAGGATTCGGGAGACATCCTCGTGGTGGCATGCAGATCTTTGTGAAGACATTCAAGATCAGATACGCACTAAGAAGACGACGACCTTTGGCGAGATACCAGCCAGGGAAGACCACGAGACCCCCGGCAAGCGCCTTGCCGGGGATGACAGCAGGCGCCTCGGCAAGACCCTTGCCGGGGCCCCGGCAAGGCCCTTGCCGAGGACATCCGCATGGCCACCATCAGGCCCACGCCGACTAAACCTCCACCACCGTACGCATGCAGCTATCGACCCAACCAGCTGGGCAGGCACCTGCGTGGCGGCATGCAGATCTTCGTGAAGACCCACCACTGCGCCACCTCAACTGACTGCCTACCTACATGGCATCATAGGCATCGCTGGCCAGGGCGCGTGTCGACACAAGAAGGAGCGGCGACAGACGAGACAGGTTTCTCCCCCGTCCCCGATAAAGCGAGGACACCTAAGCAAGACACATTTAATGCGCCTTATCATGTAATGCGAGGGATAACCTTGCATCACTGTACCCTTTCCATCTCTTGTGTGCCACTGTGGCGACACCTTTTTCTATAAAAGGAGGCCCGAGGCGACCAGGAGAAGGATTCGGCTTTTTGGAGCTCCTAATGCCCCAGAGCTAGCTTAAGAATAGGAATATACATCCACCAAAGCAGGAGTAGGGTTTTACGCATCCTCGCGGCCTGAACCTCGATAAACAAACTGTGTACTATCTGTTTGATCCGCTCTTCTCACGACCCCGTGCCCTGCTAACCGTAGTAGGGATTCTTGTGATCCCATAGGTGTCGTTCCCACCGACACTCCACTATATATAAAAGCAGGAGCCTTAACGCTTGCTTTACTAGGGTTCCTCTCGTTCACTCTCTCATGCTCTCCAGATCTAAGCAACACATAGGTGGCCACACTCTCTCTCAGCTCACGGCTGGTCACAAATCCGGCCGGACAACCTAGACCGGGGCAGGGGTGTAGGTGCATCATTCACGATGTCGTCGGTGGTGAGGGAGGAGACCAACAGCTTCCCGCGCGTCCCGATCGGCGGCCGTGCCGTTCTCTCTGAGAGAGCGCCGGCTCGGGAGGGCCTCTGACCCCTTCTTCCTCCCTGTGGTATTGTGGCCAAGATGCGGCCTCCCGGCGCCGTCTTTGCGACATGCCGATGACCTTCAGGTATATATTCCTTCGAAACCTTCCTTGCTCTACTGCCCCAGCTCCCTTCGTGTGGATCCTTTTCTACTTTCGTCCACTGTTCCAAAGCCACCTAGACTTCTACTAAGGCACGTGCTTTGCACGTATGTTTTGTATGATAGATACTCATATACCTTCTTTTTAGAGAGAGAAATGGGTACTTGTATCTTGAGTAGATATCATAGTGTGTTTGTTTGCATGATCTAAGGACTATTCTGAAATAAGAAGCAAATCACTTGCACAAATCAAACTGAGTTCCAAGTAAGAATTTGATCACAAGATAAAAGTTGTAGTTTTTTTATATGTTGTTTCCTGGGTTCCACTGATGTATAGTTCTAGAGTTGTTTGACGGTTTACATGCATGTTTATGGACTATTTTGTGCAACTAAATAAGTCATTTAGGTCTGACAGACACTCATGTCCTGTATTAGCTTGAGGTATAGCTTATGTATGACTGAAATAAAATATTACACTTTTTCTGCGAATAATAAAAATATTACATTTCTCGATGAAGCAGAATAAAACTTTAGCTAGCATCAGCCATGCAATGTTATGTTATGTGAACAGTGTAAACTTTGCAGTATAGCGGCATCTAAAAAATCCATTTTTACAGTAATCTAAAAAATAAGTTAGTAGTAGAGTGTTTATTTCCCAGGTGACAACGGGGAACCAAAATGTGCTAGCTATTTGCCAACTTGTCGTACTTGCATGTAAGGAGGTGGCAGCAGTTTCTAGACATTTCTCAACTTCAGTTGGTGCAATCGAGATTCAACGGGGAATTCTTTATTTGTTTACTTGGAGAGCAGAGTCGGCCATGTGCACAAGGAGCGGGAGCGAATCCGGCAGCTCTTAGCCGTCAGATCATGTCATCCTTTGTTTGATGGATGGCAGTGATATGCATGAGAGGGGAAATGAACGGTGGATTTTGAGCCAATGCTTGTTTGGGCGGGAGAACCGAAGATGGAGTGGTAAATCCAATTTCAGAACTGCCGCATTATAGTAGTAGTAGATTAGAAGTAAAGCTATTTCATACAGTCGACTCAAAGCGTTGGTTCTAACAGGGAAGAAAGTGGGAAAGTTGTAGCATGAATCTAGGACTTGGTTCTAAGAGGAAACGGGGGAAAGTAGCAATATCTGTCACTATTTAAATAACCGTATATCTTATTTATGCGAACAGGGATGTCTGTCTCCATATCATTTCGGGATGTCTGTCTCCGTATCGTTTCTATCTGCGCAATCAAAAGCACACACCTCAGTTTTAGTACAACTGTGCAAAACGAGATGGCTATCCCTCGCTGCCGTCGTCTAACCTCCCGTCTTCAAGGTATCCCTACATTGGTAGTAACTAAGGTAGAATGACCAACGCAAATCTAAAAGAAGCTGATTCGTACATTTTACTTCCTGATTGCAGTGCGGGGACGAGCGAAAAAAACTGCATTCTAGTCCGGAATGAACTTTCTACCAGTTCATCCATGGACCAAGGACTAGCTGGCACGGCTGCACGGCAGTTTTTTGGACAGGTGCGCGGACAAGAGGCATTGTGGTCTGCTTATTTCTGCAAATAGTGGTGCTTAAATTTAGTGGAATGCACAAGCATTTCAGCTGGTCAGTGCACTGCATGGTTCAGTTCAGCATTCTAGCTGATACCACAATTATAATTGGTTATTCTGGAATGAGAGAACCTAACCATGAATGGTGGAAACAAGAAAAAACCAGAGTGAACTCCAGGAAATTTAAGCTTGCCGGGAGGCCCTTTGCTCAGAGAGAAGCCTTGCTTGTTTTTTCCTGATTTGTAAACCTTCTCACAACTTTGTCTTTTGCTGTGAACTAGTATATGTTTGTTATGTTCTATGAATCATTGAGATGTATAAAATTGCTTAACTTATGATTTTCAAGTTTTTTATGAAGACGAGTTTAATGTGAGTGTTCCACATGAGCGCTGGACTAGCGTGTGAACGTTTGGAATTTATTACATTGTGGCCTCAGTTAACTGCATGAACCACTGTAACAAGATACATAGTTGCTTATATGTCAGACAGCAGATTGTTGATTGTTAGCTGGTCGATAGCCTAGTGTTGAAGCGAGCTGAGCCAATGTGTCGTGTTTTGCACAACTGCTTACAAGTGGGGTAGCACCAACAGTGTTTATAAGTACTTATGTATACGTTGGCGCACAGTTCGCTTATGAGTGCTCTATTTCATCAAAACACACACTGCTCCTATGATAAATCGTGACAACTTATGTCTTACCATGCCATATTCATGAAAAAACTAGTGAGGACGCATCTGTTTTGGCAACAATTACGATGGTTCTCACATGATGTCACATCCCTAGCCTGGTATGACCTAGACTAGCTAGTCATTTGTGCATCATGTTTAAATTTCATTTAAATTTGAAATGAGGATTGGTGGAACCCTCAGATTCATTTTTGGAAATGACCCAAATAAAAATTTCTCCAAAAGTGTCCAAGAAAATGCTCATGTTGCCCTCTGAAAATATTGGACAGAGATAAAAAAATCAAACCAATATTTTCAGGACCTCATAAGTATTTTATTTTGGACATTTGGAATTAATACAATAATTATTTGCTTGGATATATAAATGTTATATATGTTTTATATGTCCAAAATTGTGCCATTTGTTGAGGAGCTCTGGAATAATACCATTAGCCCCTACAAAAATTGGCATAATAAAATAAAATGGTTTAGTATTTTTATTAAACCAAACAAATGTCAGAAAATTAGAAAAGAAAACAGAAAAGGGGAGAGAGACTTACCTGGGCCACTTACCCGATCGGCCCAGTAGCTCGGCCCAGCTGACTGGCCGACGCCAGTCGTCCCCCTCCTCGCGCCAGAGGGACAGGGCGCGTGGTCGCCGCACACCGCGCGCATGCGCGCCACGGCAGCTGCCTGCGTGCCCTCCCCCTCGACGCCCTGGCCTCGCCAGAAGCGCCCAGCACCGCCCCGGATCTCTCCCTCGCTCTCTCGTTTCTCTCCCTCCCCTGCATCTCTCCCTCTCCCCGCGCCTGAAGCGCTGCCGTCGCCGCCGCACGCCGTGGCCATAGCCACCGCCTCCCCCTCGCCTCCCCGTCGTGCCCAGGAGCTCCGCCTCGTCGCCAGCTACCTCCTCGCCGAGCCACGCAAGCCGGAGTGCCCCGAGGAGCCGCCATCGCCGTCATCTTCGTCGTCGGCCGCCCGAGATCGTCGGCGCCCGTCCGTCGTCTCCGACTCGTCCCCGAGCCTGTTGACCATCCCGTCGCCTCCGCCGTGAGCTCTGCTCCGGCAAGCTCCGCCGCCCCCGCAGCCTCCCGCGTGTTCCACTGGATGCGCGTGAGCGCGGGCTTCGCTCTCGTGGTCTCCGCCGCCCGAATGGTCGCCGGAGCGACGTTCCCGAGCCCCTCCGCCGCGCTCGGCCTCGCCGGCGGCTAAACGCCGGCGGGATTGACCGGTCAACCCGCGCTAACCCCCCCAGTTGACCTGGGGTTTGACTACCCAGAGTCAATGACATGTGGGCCCCGGCCCTGCTAATTTTAGTTTAGGATTAGTTTAGCAACTATTTATCTCTGTTAAACTAACTGTGACACTGACAGTGGGCCCCAGCGCCACTAATCTTTTTAATTAGGATTAAACTAACCCTGTTTAACCCCCCTGTCACTGACGTGTGGGTCCCACACGTCAGATTTGACCTAGACAGCCGCGTTGACCCGCTGATGTAGTGATGACATCATGCTGACGCAATTATATATTTTCTGGAATTAAAATAATTCAGAAAATCCAGAAAATGATTTAAACTTCAAAAATTCATAACAATTCAACCGTAGCTCAGATTAAAATAATTTATATATGAAAAATTATCAGAAAAATGCAACCTTTCCATCTGTACTAGTTTCATGCATGAAAAACCAACTTATACATGCTGAATATGGGAAAACACATTAGGGCATATATAAGAGACTTAATTTAGAAATGCATTTGAACCTTTGGTTCAAATGGACTTCAAACCAAATGTTTACTAGATGCATTAGCTCAAACAGCATCACATCTACATGCCATGTTCATGCATCATATTGTTGCATATGATTGTGTATTGATTGCCGGCACCGTTCCTTCTCGATAGGTCCTGCTCCGGAGACGTTCCAGAGTACCTGTCTGTGAAGCAGTGCCTCCCTTGTTGTTTTACCAGGCAAGCAAACCCCCCTTGTTCATTTCGATAAAACCCTACTCTCTCGCTCCTGCTCTCAGTTATTGCATTAGGACAACAACGATTCATCTGCTACTTTGTGCTGCGGTAGTTGAACCCATTCCTCTGCATGACCTGTCATTGCCATAGTAAATAGTTGAAACCCACTAGCATGTGTAGGAGTTGATTGAAGCCATTGTTGTGTTCCTACCATGCTATGCCTGCTATTGCTTAGAGTTGTGTCAGGTCTGGTTCATTGGGAATGAATTGGAGTGTTACGATATGTTCTGATGCTGAGAGTGAAGTGTGTGAACACGATTTGGTAAAGGTAGCGGTGAGAGGCCGTGTAGGAGTACATGGTGGGTTGTCTCACTGGAACCGTCCTTAAGCACTGAGTTCTATGTATGTTGTCCAATGACTCGATACTACCACACATTGGAATGCTTAAGTGCCCCTCTCGACTTATTAGCCAACTTGATCTCTGTCCAGGAGTCGCAACTAGTTTCTGGTGTTTGTAGGTAGTGCTATTTTTCTACCAAGTGGCACCCGGCAGGGTGGGCTTGGGACAGACTAGGCACACGTGGCCCGGTGTACCGAGTGGCACCCGGTTGGTGGGCTCGGGAACCCTGCTCACATCGTTTGGGGCCGTGAGCGACACCCCGGCCGGATCTCCTTGCGGATGGAACCCGAATAGGCGATAACCCTGGACTAGAGTCTTGTGTGGTTAGTCAGGTCGTGGCCGACACCCTCACCAGGCTTCCGCTTGAAGGTTGCCGAGATACATGACGTGTACATGGCGGTAAGTGGCGAGAGCGTGTGTGAAGAAGTACACCCCTGCAGGGTTAACATGATCTATTCGAATAGCCGGGTCCGCGGTTATGGACTTCTTGGATGCTTACATGGTACATAGACAACTTGAAGTGGATACTATAAAATGCTCAAGACAAGTGTGAGTGCTATGGATGGCCTTCTCGTAGGGAGACGGGGATGAATCCATAGTAGTGTATTGTGTGGTGATTAGTGGACTCGTGTACGTTGTTTCACCTCCAGAGTTTCTGGTAGTCGTAGAACAGGATAGCCACAGAGTCAACGCTGGCTTGCCGCAACTAAACTCCAGATTACCCCTTGACACAAATGCATGTATGCTAGGATCTGATGTAAGTCTTGTTGAGTACCTTTGTACTCATGTTGCTTTATTTATGTTTTTGCAGCTGAGACTTCGGTCTTACTAGTGTTCTCGTGGACTTCGACTAGTAGCTAGTACCTCAGCTACGATCTTGATCGGACGTTGTAGATAGTCAGGCGTTCAGCCTTTTTCATTTATAGATGTCTGTACTCAGACATGTAATGCTTCCGCTTGTTGCTTGATTGCTCTGACTGTTGGGTCATGTGACCCCTGTTTGTAATAATGCTGTGATGGCTCTTCTGAGTCTTTATCTATTTGAGTTGTTGAGTTATGCTGTGATGCCATGTTGTACATCACATACTTGCATATTATGCGTACGTGTAATGTGTACTGCTATGTGTGGGATCTGACTATCTAGTTGTTTATCCCTAGTAGACTCTCTTACCGGGAAATGTCTCCTAGTGCTTCCACTGAGCCCTGGTAGCTTGCTACTGCTCCGGAACACTTAGGTTGGCCGGCATGTGTCCTTCTTCGATCCTGTGTCTGTTCCTTCGGGGAAATGTCACGCGATGAATACCGGAGTCCTGCTAGCCCGCTACAGCCCGGTTCGCCGGAGTCCTGTTAGCCCAGTGCTACAGCCTGGATTCACTCGCTGATGACCGACACGTTCGATGCTGGGTCATGGATGCATGTCCCTGTAAGTTAGTGCCACTTTGGGTTTACGACTAGCCATGTCAGCCCGGGCTCTTTATCATATGGATGCTAGCGACACCATCATATACGTGTGCCAAAAGGCGCAAACGGTCTCGGACAAAGGTAAGGCGACACCGTGGGGATACCGTGCGTGAGGCCGCAAAGTGATATGAGGTGTTACATGCTAGATCAATGTGGCATTGAGTCGGGGTCCTGACACATGATTCACGGGCACACAAAAGTAGCAGCAATTCCCATAGACGGATTCAAACAGAGTACTAGCCCTAGAGGGGTCGATAACAGGCAAGGTTCGGATAACTAGACACAATCCAAACTACTATTAAACACTAGCTGGGGCAACTATTTCATGCCTCGGTCTAATTTGGGCTGGACACAAGATGGACCTTTCCATGAACATCATCGAGGACGTCCCACAGCAGCTCAATCCTGTGAACCTTCATGAAGACAACCTTGTGGCCTTGCCACTGATAAACTTGTTTATGGAGGCATGCCACGTCATCTTCCTGCGTAAGCTTGACAAGAACAGTATTCCTCACAGACGAAGGAGTAGCTTTGAACTTCTTGTGCTTCAGTACACCCTGGACAACACGCCTGACAACAGTAGGGTTGGAATACAACTCTTCATTGGTATAACCGCCAACAGCCTAAGAACTCTGTTTTCCCAGTGCGTATATTCAGGTCGTCCGCCTCATAGCGAGTGACATGTACAACCACACAATCCTTGTTTGCATCAGGGCTCTAACTGAAACGGAAACAAATTCTGAATTACTTTTCAGTATAAGAAACACAATTTATTTAAACCATTATGTATACCATGGCATCGAAGCTAATAAAATTGTGCATTATTAATCACCACATACTTCCTTTTCTCACAATCACCACATACTTAGATGAAAAACCACAATCGAGATCGGCAAAGAAGGAAATCACCTTGGGCAGCTCAGCGGGGGGGACACATCCTCGAAGGGGGGAAACTGATCCTGCAGTGCCACGAGGGCTGTAACCTCAAACGGGGCGTTGACCATCTCAGTATTTGGGGTCACCTCGGTGGTTGCCTCCATCTTATTGGAGCTCTCTGTCTCGTGGGGATCAGCCTCCCGCGTCTCCTCCAATATCGGCAGATATTTTCCTGGTTCTCCTTGGTCCATCATGAAACTGACGAATACTAGGAGTCCACTGAAAGGAAAACACAATAGCAATGACAATGAAACAAAAAAGAGAGTGAGGTTCGGTTACTGCTTTGCAAAAGTTCTTTTTTTCCTCTAAACAAAAATATACCAACATCACGGATCCGCTTACCTTCCCTTTGTTCGGAGAGAAGAACAGTGGCAGATGCAAGTGTTGCCTTTCTTGAAGACGGTGAGGGAGAAGGGGATTTAGCAAAGAGTGAAATGATGGTTGCTTCGTCCGTCAAACTTAGACTACGGGGAGGTGGGGTTTTGTGATACGACGGCTCGTTACTGCTGCGCTACGACTGGGGTGACTCTCCGCCTGCATACCGCCTTCTAATTTGGTGGATGGAATTTGGGCCCGCGCGCTGCATGGCCCGCATGTCGGTGAACAAAAGTATAACGGCATTCAGTAGAGGGAGACGTTCCGATGACCTAGGAGGACCTAGAAGCGGTAGAGTGTCTCCACTGTACTAGTAGTAATTGTTTTTCTGTGTAGCTGTAGAGTGTATCAACTGTACTAGTAGTAATTGTTTCTCGGGTCCCAAGACAAAACAGCCCATCCACACTAGTAAATAGTAAAATCAATTCAAAAACCTAGGTGCTCTTCTTCCTCCGCGCTCCCACCCACCTCACGTCAGCTCGCTCCACTCGTACCCCCAAATTCCTCACCTCACTCCTACAGAAAACCCCAGCTCCCCTTCTTCCTCACTCCTACAGAAAACCCCCAGCTCCCCTTCTTCTTCGCTCGCACTACAACTAGGCTCGTCATTCGTTACTCTGCTCAAATCCGTGAGCGCGGCACGACGCCCTCGAGGAAAATGGAGTCGGTTGACCCCATCGCCAAGAAGATGAGGCTCCTGCCAGCGGCGACGCCTGTTGTAGATCCCGCACCCGGCAGCGCGGGGAGAAGCGGCAACCCCGCCCCCATCGGATCCCAGGAACCCATAGAATCTCTGGTGGACCGCATCAGCGATCTCCCAGACGCCATCTTGGGGAGATCATCTCGCTTCTCCCCACCAAGGATTGCTACCGCACCCAAGTCCTCTCAATTCGGTGGCGCCCTCTATGGCGCGCCGTTCCCCTTAATCTCGACAGTCGTTAGCTATCTCTCTTCAATGATTTTGAAATCCCCAGAGCCATCATCTCCTCCCACCAGGGCTCCGTTCAAAGCCTCTGCATCCCATCATGCTACCTGAGCAAGCATACCATGCCCTGCACGGTGGACGCCTGGCTGGAATCCCCTGAATTCACAGAACTACAGCTGCTTGAGTTCTACTATTCCCCTAGAAATCACATACCACATACCGAACGCCATGAACTTGTGCCCTCAGCACCGATGTCCATCTCGGGGTTTTCGTCCTCTCTCCACACCGCCACCTTTGCGCAGTGCTACCTACCAGACAATCTGGTACTAAACCTTCGACTCCCATTTCTCAAGAAACTTTCACTTGTGCGGGTTCGTATATCGGAGGCCTCATTGCACAACATCATCCACTCCAGTTGCCCTGCGCTGGAGTGCTTGGTGCTTGTTTTCACAGTTAGAATCGGTTGTCTCCAAATAAAGTCGCCTAACCTTGTAAGAATTGGAATTTCTTTTGACGGAAGGCAGCTCATCATCCAAGATGCCCCTTCACTTCAAAGGTTGATCCTTGATTCTAGTTATTCACCGTTGCAAATAACCGTCCTCTCTGCGCCTAAACTAGAGACCTTGGGTGTAATACATGATCTCTGTGCTCATTTCAATATGGTGTTTGGCTCCATAGTTCTTCAGGTACTTTATATTATCATCTACACTTGTAACCATAAGCTGCATTTTAAATTTCTGCGCATAATTTATATATCATCTTGGAGTACACATTTTGTACTAATATTATGTTCTATGCTCAATGAAGAGTTTCTCCATGGATGGCCTATCAATGGTGCTGGATTCTGTCAAGATCTTATATATCCAAATGAATAGTTTTGATCTGAACAAGATTATTGGCTTGCTGCAATGCTTTCCATGTCTGGAGAAGTTGTATATAAAGGTGATAATTTCACGCACATTGGAAGCCCGCATATAGTGTACTAGAATTAACCGTTCAGCTGTTGCTCTTTCGACACTCTTCTTTTAGACCTTAACTGTTTTCAATCTTCATGTCTATTTAGGCAACAGGACGGGGTAAGAAAGTTATAACCAATCGGTGGATTCGTAAGCATCGGGATTTTCTCACTTCTCATGAGATTCGATTGAAGACAATAACGCTAGAACGATATGTAGCCAACCGTGCAAACACAAGATTTGTCACATTCTTCCTGCTGAATGCGAGGTTACTATTGTCCATCAGGCTTAAGTTTATCAGCAGCATGGTTTTGACGGATGGGTATGTCGAAGAGCAAAAAAAGGAGTTTCAGGTGGGCAAAAGAGCTTCTGAACGTGTCGGGCTTCTATTCACAACATATTGTGGTCATAATGCAGTAAATTTTATGACCCAGGATGTTCATTCTATGGACCTGACCGATCCATTTGACTGTCACTGCCGAAAACAGTGCTGGAGTTAGATGTTGTTGTCCTTTTCAATCAGGTTTTTTTGTAAACCTGATGAACAATTAACGCTCGTGCTTTTGTACAGTTTGTAAGCTGGAGTTAGATGTTCCTGCCCTTTTCAACTCGGCTGTGACTGTCATATTTTCTTTGAAACAAGGCAAATGGCTTGCCATTAGTTTAATTTAGAGTGAAATATTGTAACAAATCCAAACCAAGGGAAATAACATCACTCTCGCCGGCTACTTGAGCTCAATGTGCATTACAGAAGCCAAGTGATTAGCCCCCACCAGCACCCACAAACTTATTTCGAACTAGCACATCAAATGGGCTGTAAATTTTCATAGGAAAGGCTGCATGACCGTGAGATTTGGATTCTGACATTTGGGACCCGCGAGGAAATAGCCTATCCAAGGTGGTGTCGACTTACTAGTCAGTCAACAAATGATTCTGCCTACTAGCCATTGGATTGACATCCAACATCTATCGTGTATCTTCTATCTCTTATCTTCTTCTTCCTCCAATCCCCCAAACCAAACCACCCCGTCGGCTCCGCCTGCTCCCGCCTCCCATGGCTGGCTGCGCCTCCACCGCCCTATCGTACGTACCCTCCAATGTTGGCCAGTCCCTCCCTCTATTCCCCCACACGTCCTGTTATTCTCCGGTGACGTCAGCCCCAACACGCACCCGCGCCCGAACTAGTCAACCCTCGTACTCCCCTCCTCCTGCGATTGGACCGGCGCATCTTCAACAGCTCCTATTCGTTCCATCTGAGGCCTCGCCGTCGTCCTCCGCCTTGCGGCCTTGGTTCGCTCGCCGTGCGCGGTTCGCCGCCCTCTTGCGTTGTCAACGTCGTCAACAATCGAGAGGAACAAGGAGATGACTGTACGTGGAGAGGATGACAGTAGGGACCCACCAGTGTCATGGCAGTATGCAAGCAAGTGCCTCTATAGTACAAGCCCAAAAATATGGTTCCTCCTAATGGTTGGACATCTGCGGCTCACACCATTGTCAATGTAGTCAATAAACGAGAGAATTACACTACGAGCGGCTGACACCAGGGACCCAGCAAGTCGCACAGTTTTTTTAGGAACAAGCAGTTGTTATTTATACTAGTTTTAGCGATGGATCAGGGTAACAACGGGGCCATGCGGGGGCTATGGCCCGTCTAGCCAGGGTTTTATTTATGTTTACCACATCATGAGCCCAGTTGTGTTTTTTCTTGCTGAAAATGGCTAGCCCGGTTCTATTTTTGAAGAAATACCCAAACAAGGCCTACTTGCTTTATCGGCCCTGCTGGGCTGCAAATCTTTCAAGATGAGGTGAGTTTCATTCGGTTTGCCCAAAAATGGGTTGTACATTTTTTAAACACATCAAACCGGGAATTGGTTTCAATTTTTTTTCATTACAAGATCTTAACTTCCATTGATTTTTATGCGCGGACAATTATTTGGATTTTATATTTATATAAATTATTTTTCAAAATAGTTTGAATGTGAATCGATATTTCTGGATTAAAAACAGTTGACCGCACCGAAATATGCAAAATTTCGTATACTTTTTAATCGTGGCCACAATATGGGGTGTGATGCTAACAAAGAGAAGATGGGCTCCAAAAAATTCTTAAGAATTAGCAAATGGGCTATACATTATTAGAAATAATGGCAGATGGGATGTATGCTGTTTTCCACAGATTTGAGGCTGACTTGTGCGCCTACTACAGGTTGACGCGTATGCTTTCATAAAAAAAGGTTAACGCACATGCAACGCCCTGTCAACTTAGTCAACACACGAGAGCAGTGACTGTTGGATGTCCATCCAATGGCTATCGTGCTTCTTCAATCTCTGCTCTTCATGCTCAAGACGCTCAAACAAGCACCGGCGGGACTACCTGCTCCCTCCTCCCGCGGCCAGCTATGCTGCCACGCAGGCCTCACGGCCCCACCGTACTCCCATCGCTGGCCTAGCCATCCCTCTACTCACCCACAGATGTTGTTATTCTCCGGCGACGGCAGACGAACCAGTAAACCCTCGTACTCCTCCGCGTGGGAAACAATTGCCGAGTATTCCCTGGCTCTGTGTCGTTCCCTTCCTAGGCCTCGTCGTCGTCCACCGCCCTGGTGCTCTCGGCGCGGTCTGGTCAACGTGGTCAATGAATGACATCCATCGGAAGTGGACTGTACGTGGAGAGGCTGACAGCTGGGTCCACGGCCGCACGTAAGGAAATGCCTCCTTATTACGCGCAAAATAATGATTCCTCCACCTAACAGCTAGGATCCACAGGAAGGGTCTCTGTATTTCACGAAAAAAATGTTCCCCCGCTGACAGGTCAGACCCACCAGCTATATCTTCGCACGCAAGGAAGTGCCTCCTTATTACGCCCAAAAAATGAATACCCCCTGCTAGCTGGGACCCACCATATTGTTGGGCTGACTTGTGGGCCTACTAAGTTCATAGGGACGGAGAGCTTTGTCAACTTAGTAATACTCTAGTGACCGTATGATGTCCATCAACGGCCATAGTGCTTCTTCAACCTCTGGTCTTCTTGCTCCAGCCGCCCAAAGCAGCGCCGGTCGTGCCGCCTGCTCCTGCCTCCCGTGGCCGGCTGTGCTACCGCGGAGGCCTCACCGCCCCCATACTACTCCCACCACTGGCCAGGCCATCCCTCCACTCACCCACACCCCCTGTTATTCTGCGGCGACGGCAGCCTCACACCGCAGCCGAACCAGTGAACGCTCGTACTCCTCTCCGCGTGGGCATCCACTGCCGCGTCTTGCATGGCTCCGTGTCGTCCCCTTCCTAGGCCTCGCCGTCGTCCACCGCCGTGGCGCTCTTGACGCGGCGTGGTCAATGTGGTCAACGACCGACTTCCATCGGAAGAGTACTGTACATGGAGAGGCTGACAGCTGGGTCCACGGCAGCCGCAAGGAAGTGCCTCCTTATTACGCGAAAAATAATTATTCCTCCACCTGACAGCGGGGACCCACCGGACGGGCCACCAGTATTTTGCGAAAAAATCGTTTCCCCTCGACTGCTAGGACCCATCGGACGGGCCACCGTATTTCGCGAAAAAATGTTCCCCCACTGTCAGCTCGGACCCACCGGAAGTGCCTCCTTTTTACGCACAAAAAAAAAGAATACTCGCCCGACTAGCTAGGACCCACCTTGCTGGGACGCTGACTTGTGGGCGTACAAATTTGACGGGGACGAAGGGCTTTGTCAACTTAGTCAATATGAACGATTCTAGCTCCACTGACCGTACGATGTCCATTCAACGGCCGTAGTGCTTCTTCAACCTCTGGTCTTCTTGCTCCAGCCGCCCAAAGCAGCGCCGGTCGTGCCGCATGCTCCTGCCTCCCGTGGTCGGCTGTGCTGCCGCAGAGGCCTCGCCGCCCCCTACTATTCCCACCGCTGGCCAGGCCCTGCGGCGACGGCAGCCTCACACCGCAGCCGAACCAGTGAACCCTCATAGTCCTCTCCGTGCGGGCTTCCACTGCCGCGTCGTCCCCTTCCTAGGCCTCGCCGTCGTCCACCGCCATGGTGCTCTCCGCGCAGCGTGGTCAACGTGGTCAAGGAACGACTTCCATCAGAAGAGTACTGTACGTGGAGAGTCTGACAGCTGGGTCCATGGCCACAGCCCAGTTTTTTTGTGATTTGCCAAGTAAGTCGCTTTGTCAGGCCTGTTGGGCTGCAAATCTTTCAAGACGAGGAGAGCTTTCATTCGGCTGGCCGAGAAAATGGCCCATCAGTAATGAGAAATGGGTTGTACATTTTTAAAACACATCAAACCAGCAATTAGTTTCAAATATCTTTTTTTCATTTCAAGATTTTAAATTACATTAATTTTTATGCGTGGAGAATTTGTTGGATTTTATATTGATATACATTTATTTTTAAAATCAGTTTGAATGTGAGTCGAAATTTCGGGATTAAAAACAGTTCGGACCGCACCGAAATATGCAAAATTTCGTATAATTTTTTAACCGTTGCCACAATATGGGCTGTAATGCTAACAAAAAGAATATGGGCTCCAAAAAAACCTTAAGAATTAGCAAATGGGCTGTAAATTATTAGAAATAATGGCAGATGGGTTGTATGCTGTTTTCCACAGATTTGAGGCTTTCCTAAAAAAAGGTTGACGCACAAGCACTGACTGTTGGATGTCCATCCAACGGCCGTCGTCCTTCTTCAATCTCTGCTCTTCCTGCTCCAGCCGCTCAAACAAGCGCCGGCGGGACTGCCTGCTCCCTCCTCCTCGCGGTCGGCTGTGCTGCCGCGCAGGCCTCACCGCCCGACCGTACTCCCATCGCTGGCCTAGCCATCCCTCTACTCACCCACAGCTGCTGTTATTCTCCGGCGATGGCAGACGAACCAGTAAACCCTTGTACAGTCGTACTCCCCTCCGTGTGGGAAACAACTGCCGAGTCTTCCCTGCCTCTGTGTTGTCCCCTTCCTAGGCCTCGCCGTCGTCCACCACCCTGGTGCTCGGCGCGGCCTGGTCAACGTGGTCAACGACCGACATGCATCTGAAGTGGACTTTACGTGGAGAGGCCGACAGCTGGGTCCACGGCCGCACGCAAGGAAATGCCTCCTTATTACGCGCAAAATAATGATTCCTCCACCTCACATCAGGGACCCACCGAAAGGGCCTCTGTATTTTGCGAAAAAAACATTACCGCCGCTGATAGCTCGGGCCCACCAGCTATATCTTCGCATGCAAGGAAGTGCCTCCTTATTACACACAAAAAAATGAATACTCCCCTGTTAGCTGGGACCCAGTATAGTGGCAGGCTGACTTGTGGGCCTACTAAGTTGACGGGGACGGAGGGCTTTTCTCAACTTAGTCAATATGCACGATTCTAGCTCCAGTGACTGTACGATGTCCATCCAACGGCTGTAGTGCTTCTTCAACCTCTGGTCTTCTTGCTCCAGCCGCCCACACCAGCGTCGGTCGTGCCTCGTGCTCCTGCCTCCCATGGCCGGCTGCGATGCGGCGGAGGCCTCACCGCCCCCTACTACTCCCACCGTTGGCCAGGCCATCCCTCTACTCACCCACACACCCTGTTATTCTGCAGCGACGACAGCCTCACACCGCAGCGAACCAGTGAACCCTCGTACTCCTCTACGCGTGGGCATCCACTGCCGTGTCTTCCCCGGCTCCGTGGCATCCCCTTCCTAGGCCTCGCCGCCGTCCACCACCCTGGTGCTCTCGGTGCGGCGTAGTCAACGTGGTCAAGGAACGGCTTCCATCGGACGTGGACTGTACATGGAGAGGCTGACAGCTGGTTCCACGGCCGTAGCAAGGAAGTGCCTCCTTATTACGTGAAAAATAATTATTCCTCCACCTGATAGCAGGACCCACCGGACGGGCCCCCATATTTCGCCCCCCTGACTGCTGGGACCCACCAGCTACATCTTCGCACGCAAGGAAGTGCCTAATAGTCGGGACCCACCTGGTCGAAGCGTACATAGCGTTGTCATTCTGGTCGCGAACGTGTACGTACATATATACTGGTCGATGTAGAGGCGCGCATGTGTCGTAGTAGAGGCGTCCAGGGTGCAAGAAAGAAAATACGGCCACATATGTGTACATACGGGCGGGGTCTCTAACGCCTACTCGCGCATATGTACGGCCAGGGCTCGTGTACATGGCTGAGTCAGAACAGAGAAACATCGTCGTCGTCGTGTTCATGTGAAGGCAACAGAATGCGTCGTGTTCATGGGGAGGCAACGGAATGCGTCGTGTTCATGGGGAGGCAATGGAATGTGTCGTGTTCATCGGGAGGTCTTGGACGGAACAGGCGATGGAAACGAGGCCTGGCGTATCGCAGAACGGAGGAAACGGCCTTGTGTTCGATCGGCCACATTCGAAATGGGATCTTGTTCATCGGGAAGGGTCTGGCATACCGCAAAACGGAGGAAACGGACCTCCTACGGTCGAAACGGGGGTCCTGTTGATCGGGAGGGGTGTGGCGTACCGCAAAACAGACGAAACGGACTTGTGTTGGAGCGCTACGGTTGAAATGGGGGTCCTGTTCATCGGGAGGGGTGCAGCGTACCGCAAAACGGGACTCCATGGGATACTGTTCATCTCCACCGTCGACCCCCTCCAGCCTCCACGAGCTACTGTTCATCCACCGTCGACCTCCTCCAGCCTCCACCTGCGACTGTTCATCCACGGGCTCCTGTTCATCCAGCCTCCACCGCGCGCTACTCCACCGGCTACTGTTCAACCAGCCCTCTCCACGGGCTCCTGTTCAACCACCCCTCCACGGGCTACTGTTCATCCTGCCCTCCACCGTCTACTGTTCATCCTGCCCTCCACGGGGTGGTCCTGTTCATCCAGCCCTCCACGGGGTCCTGTTCATCCAGCCCCAACCGGCTCGATCGATCGGGGTCCTGTTCATCCAGAGGCAACACCACGGGGTCCTGTTCATCCACCCCCACCGGGAACTGTTCATCCACCCCCCCCCCCCCGCAACGCTCACTGTTCATCCAGAGGCAGCATCGATCGGCTTCAGTTAGCAGCAGTAGCGAAGGAATCGCTCGATCGGGTTCAGTTAACAGCCATCGATCGATCGCTCGGGTTCAGTAACGCGTAGCCTGCAGTGCAATCGCTCGGGTTCAGTTAGAGCCCAACGCCTCGCTCGGGTTCAGTTAGAGCCAACGCCTCGCACACACGCGCGTACGTGTACGAGAGAAACGCGCATCGCTCGGCCCCCGACCTCCCACCGTAACCGGGAACTCCCCGAAATTTTCCTCGCCCTTGCTTCTACCACGGTTTTTTCCGTCATGGACGGCCCAAAGAATGTCATGCAGCTGCATCTCCGGCCCGCCCAGGACGAAAAGCCCATTTTCTGTCATGATTTTTTGTCATAGAAGTAGGAGCCCACCACATCTATGATGATACCGGGTTTTGTCATAATTATCGTCATAGAAGTGTCATATGTATGACAGAAAAAAAATTCGTTCGGCCCAAAATGTCACGGATGTGTCTTTTTTTTGTAGTGATAGTAGTACTCCCTCCGTCTAGGTGTATAAGTCTTCCCTCCTTGTTCATGGTGCACAACCGAAGATGACTTATTGATCTGGACGGAGGGAGTAGCACAGTCTGCAAGCATATATCGAGAGAGACGTGTAGTGCGATAGTATATAGTAAAGTTTGTGCTATATGCACGTACTTGCAAAATGCGTACGAATACACAAGGTTTCCAAACTTTCCCTTTTACATACTTAATTAAGGACACTAAAAATTCCTGAATGTTCGGGATTTATCATTTGCGTCCGAAAACTAATGAGATCACCCTACGAAACAAAAATTATACTCCTCCTAAAAGCCACGGCGCTCGCAGGAGCTCTTGCGGCGTGCCACAAGTGCCCTGGTGCGCGGCCGTTTCCCAGCGCGCCGACACAACGCCTCTTCCTCTGCCTCGCCACTCGCGAGGTGCTGATTGGCGGCTTGCCGGCGGGCGAGTGCGATCTCACCGGTGTGGTGATCCGGCGCCAATAGGTACTCCTCCTCGCTGGAAGCGTGCACCCGGTCCACGTACCGCCAAGCGTAGATGAGGCGCTTGGGCCCGACTGCACTCAGGGCGTCGGCACGGGCGTTCTCCCCCACCCTCACGTCCCTCGCACGAGCCTTCAGCCAAAGAGCCAATTGCCTGACTCTCTCGGACGCGACATAGGCCTCCCAGGCAGCTTGTTCCGCAGTGCATTTCTCTTCCTCGGCCTTCTTCTCCGCCTCTATTTTGGCGCACTCTGCTAGAGGCAAAGCCTCCCACAAGGCGACATCCATTTCTTTCCAAAGCTCCTCAAGGTTGGGGGGCTCGACGGGCGGTGAGGCGTTCTCCTCGTAGCGGGGAGCCGATGCGTCCTCCGACGCGCGTGCTGGCGAGATTGGGAACGCCGACATGTCCACCTCGACGCATCGTGGCGAGGAGTAGAACACCGACGTGTCCTCCTCGACTAGTGGCGGCGAGGAATGGAACAACGACGCGTCGTGTAGCGGCGAGGAGTGGAACACCGACGCGTCCTCCTCGACTAGTGGCGGCAAGGAACGGAACGGCGACGCGTGACCGGCCGCGCGGTGCAGCGAGGGGCTCCTAGGGCTTGGGAGGGGCGATGCCATGGTGGTCAACGTGAGAGGGAGGGGGAGGAGATAGCGATGAACATGAACGTGAGGGGGAGGAGATAGCGATGTCGTGGGAGGCGCGGTATTTATAGCGAGCAATGGCACACCTACGTAAGATATGGACTGAGCTGCACTGACTTAACTGCCGCTCCAGTTGCGTCACTGACGTGTGGGCCAGACCCCTATTGGGCCCATATGTCAGTGACCGAATACACCTGCAGTTAAATAATAGCTACGTGGGCATATTTGTTGGAGTAAATTACGGGGGAGCGAAGGGGTGGAAATATTGCTGGGCACAATGGATTGGACGAGCGTGGGGGGAGGAGAGTCATGCATGCAGATTTTTTTCACATGGGGTGGAGTGGTGGGACCGTCGGAGGGAGAATGAGAGTTTGGCAGGCATATTGTTTCCACACATGGAGAGGAAAAAAATTGGAAACGAATGGGCTTCCTGCAGGTATGGGGAACGGTGCGTAATAAGTCATCTTGCATGCCGGGCTAGGTATAGTCTCAAGTCATTAAAAACAAACACGCCCCACACATGTTCATATTTCAAGGTGCACTAAATTATTGCATGCGATGATTAAGGCTGGCCATAATGGTGGTATCGTAGCTGGTATCATGCACACGGGAATAGCAAACATGTTGATGTGGCAAAGAATTAAAGAAGAGAGGGGGGTTAGAGTAACTAGTGTTCATGCATGCATTGGTAAACACATTTTTTATGGAGAACGACAGCACTAGTTGAGTACTTTTGCAGACTTCAAAAACTATTCCACAATGTGTCAACATTCACAATGTCAAATCAATATTCTTACAGTCACTATAAAACGTAGTTCTTATACTCATTATAATCAGTACTCCCTCCGTCTAGGTGAGCAAGTCATCTTGGATTGTGCACTGTGACCAAGGAGGAGGGGAAAACGAGAGATCTTAATGTTTATTTGCTAATTAATAGCATTGCATGCAATGAACTAACCACTGCATGTCGTGTTTGGTAGTCTCAAGTCATTAAAAGCATGCACACCCACATCTCCTATTGGTTGATATGTCAAGAAACAAGAAACAAGGTAGAACTTAATGCACCGCGCCTAAGTGTTTTGGGAGTATTGTAGATATTGATATTTTTAGTATAAATTTGGTCGTGGGATTTCATTGATGCCTGTCAAAGCGTTGACAGGTCTGCTATGCGTGACCTGAAGATGAAAGCGTTGAGCATCTCGAAGTTGATCAACAATCTTCAATTGTCAAAGATTAGCCGTTCGGCCAATAAGGTGGCACACTTGATCGCTAAGTATAGCTTCGACAATAGATTAGATGGTATTCTTGTAAATAACGTACCGCCCTGTGTGGTGAATATTGTATCGAATGAGTGTACTGGTTTGGCTGGTTAATTAATATAAGGTGGTGTTCAAAAAAAGTATAAATTTGGTCAAACACTTTGCAAACGGTTGACGGGAGTAAAAAGGACCAGAGGGAGTATCATGCATGCGGAGTAGGCAAAAAAAATTGCTTTTCTCAAAAAAGGAAAAAAAAATGCTCATTTATAGCCGGTCGAAGTCTCAAAGGGCGCGACAGTGCGAGGGAGGCGAAGGTCGTGGGAGGCGCGACGTTTGACGGAATTAAGTGAAGTTACATCCACGCGCCAACATGGCGTGCGAACAGGCAGAAGCTATACTGTTAGGCCTACGATATGGGTCTAGTAGACATGACATCTAGTGGGTCCCGCATAGTTCTCGAGAACTCTTTGGGGGCTTGCAGCCGTTTATCCACCAGGCAAGCCAGCAACCCCACGCCGTTTGCACGCCCTACTCGTCCCCGTCTTCTACCTTACAACAGTTCACTCCCAGTCGTCCCGTCCTTTCACATTAGTTCGCTCCCAGTTTTTTTTGCAGGGTACAACAGTTCAACTTCTCCTAATCCTCCTCCAAAATCCATGGCCTCCCAAATCTCCATGGTCGCCGCTGAGTACCAGGTTAGAGCCATCACCGGCGATCAGTTCATCGTCATCTACACACATGGATCCAAGACGGTGAAAGCATGGCTTGCTCGCTTCCTACGCATGTTCAACAGTTCAACAGATGAGTGGGTCGCTGGGCTAGATGTTGAGTACAGCACAGTCCTGGGACGAGAGAAGGATCTAAAGGACGAAGAGAGGAAGAAGCCCGCCGTGATCTAGGTTTGCGTACATAACGTTTGCTTGGTCTACCACATATGCCATGCTGACGTTGAGTGCCAGGATTTTAAGAACTTCCTCAAGCACAAAAAAGTGAAATTCGTTACTATAGGCTTTAAGAACGATAGTGACGTCCTGCGTCGGATAGGTCTCATTGTAGGCCAGCCCTTCGATCTCCGGAAGGCAAGCCTGGTGTCCTCCTCTCAACGTTCAATGTTGACCCTGGCAGCAGCCATGATTGATCCTTCGTATGCTAAACTGAAGAAACCTCATCACGAGTTTCATCATGCATGGGAGTCGAAGACATTAGATGAAGATCACATCCTATACGCAGCAATGGATGCCTACCTTTGTTTAAATATCTACAAGGGTTGGATGAAGAAGCAGAGCCCAGTGTCTGGTTCAAGCAAAGAAGCGTCGGCGAAGAGGAAGAGGAAGAGGGACGAGGACGAAGTCAAGGACGTGGACTCGGACTCCAAGTAGGTGGAAGTGCCGTCGCTCATGCTGGTTCTACTGTAGTGTCAAGCGGACTAGTTGCTTATTAGTTTATTTTCAAGGGTGTGTTGTGCTGAGGCCCCAGCAGAACTATGTTTATGTTCTTTCTCGTTATTTGAACTCTTTAGTATGTACAGTAGTACTAGTACTATGTCTTACTACTGTTCTTCTTGCAGTTGGTACTACTGCTCGTATCTTCGTGTTCCTACTGTACTTAATACGTTCGTACTAGTAGTATAATTTGGGTCAGTCAATTTGTGAAAGAAGTTTGACGGAGCATGGAAGAAGACGGCAGAAGAGGTGGAAGAAGCCCTTCTATCCATCCATGTTGCATCAAACGGCTCACATGAGTCGACTGACCCAAATTGCTCCTTCAGATTGCAGGATCCACGTGGCATTCAAGGTCTCGAAGGTAGATTCCGCGTCCGCACCCGGTTTGCGGGCTCGACGCGCGCGTGACCGGCTTCCGCCGCGACAGCCACCATGCGCGCCTCCTCCGCGCGGGCGGAGATGACAATGACACGCTAGTTCCTCCTCGTCAGCGTGCTAGAGCACGCGCTCGTCCTCCTCTTCATACGTTGCGTGCATAGACGCGGCTCCACCAGCTACTCGCGTGCTTGGCAGCGCAGCGGCATCGCAAGGAGGCACTGCAGACGACGTGAGCGGGCGAGCCTTCTGCTTCATGGAATAAGGATGGCGGTGACACGGCGGTGATGGGCGAGAAATTGTTGGACGGAGCAGGCGGGCACCGGCATGCGCAACGGCGGCGGCAGCATATTGATGAGTGCGCGTGTGGGAGCTTACTTTAGTTTTATATATAAGGTTGGTCAAACTTAAAAGAAAACCGTACTAGTACACATAAACATTAGACTTAGGCAGCGCTTTTATTAGTTACTAGCTTATGTTCTTGCCCATTGTGACCAGCCTTAGTACCACGGCCACGATACGGAATCCACGCGATCGATCGAATGGTGCGTCACCGTGTCGCGCTCGAAGGACATCCACCAAATCTTTTTGTGTGTGTGAAAACAATCCTTGAATATTACTCAACTTTTTTTTCCTGTGAAAGTTCTTGACACTACAATATTTCCATATATTTGAATTTAGCTCCAATTCGTGTTTATTTGGATTTGGACGTTTTAGGTGTGCCCTAGTTTTTTTTAATACTAATTTTGTGTGTGTGACTGAGAGAGAACGTGTGTATGTGTCCATATGTGTGTTGTGGCAGAAGGGCAATGTGGAGATGGTGTGCGTGTGATACACACATAGAGAGGTGTGAATGTGCAAATGATCGTGCATGAATGAGACATAGACAGATGCCGATATGTTGTGTATACATGAGAGAACGGTCTTCTAGTTTACTTGTGTGTGTGAGAGAGAGAGAGAGGGAGACAAAGAGACAGAGAGAGGAGCATCCGTAACACAACAACCATCTCTCTCGATTAGTCCGTCCCTCGCACGGTCGCATGCAACACATGCATCAACGCGCACATTTTGACACCCTCACCCGGCCCCTGCCCACCTCAAGGCCCGCACAATCTCTTTGTGAATACCCATTTCTCTCCTTAGGTTTGTTTTCTCTCAATATCTGACACACACACACACACAGAGAGAGAGAGACACACGCAGCACAACACACACACACTCACCCGAGCACACAATTCATCCCCTTCCAAGGTTATACGGCGACCACTCTCGCTTGTGCTTCTTTGCACCCCAACATGCACAACACCTCAATCTTCAAAGAGGGCAACGAGCAGATCGAAGACGGCGACCACACCGCGCTAGAGAATTCGGAGTCATTTGGAAGCAGGGTGATGTGACGACGGCTGACTAACTCCTCCCCCCACCTTCTCTCTCTCTTGGACAAAATTACCAATCCCTCTCTCCCCCGCACAAAATTGTCAATCCCTCAACCCACGAGATCCTTCCCCTCTCGTCCATGTTTTTCCTGCTCTCTCATCAAACATGTTGTCTCTTCTCCTTCCACGTATACAGAATCCAGATGCACACGCATCTCATGTATATTACATGTATGCATCTTTCTCACAGACCTAACTTCTTCCTCTCTCTTTCTCTCTCTATCTCTCTCTCTCTCTGTCTCGTTCGGTTTGTCTCCTACTCTCTCGTCCACATACATACAATCTTTCCCGCCCTATCTGCTCCATCTTCAAAAGCTCTCTCTGCATGTTTCATTCACACATTGGGATATGTCAAAATGTTGCTTCTATAATGGCTGATGTAGAGTTATGGTTGTTCTTGTTGCATCCTACAAAGTAATAACTATGAAATGCATTTAGATTCTCATTTGACTGGGATTATGTGAGTTTGAGCATGTTGTGAAGTACTATAGACCTTGTATACATCTTGGGATTCGACAATGATTGTAACTATTGAATTGTATAGACCATTACATTCGAAGTCAATAGCCTAATATATTTATTTCACAATTTCAACAAATGATTAGTTCACTACAAACTAAGAAAACAAATGTGTACTCCCTCCATTTTTATTTAAGTCCGCGTATTAGCATTGGTCAAAGTCAAGTTTTGTAAACTCTCAGAAAGCTTATAACAAAAAATATTAACATATACAATAACAAATAAATACCATTAGATTCATTATTGAATGTACTTTCACATCATACATATTTGTTATGGTAAATGTTTATATTTTTCTACAAACTTGGTCAAACTTTAGGAAGTTTGACTTCGGTCAAACCTAATATGCAGAGTTTACTACTACTACTCGCTAGTTGCTTAGCCGAATCACTCAACACGCCACACGGGGAGTCCAGTGTCACAAAATTTTGAGGTCGGCGGGAAAATCTCCCGCGACCCTAATTCGAGCAGTGGGAAGTTACCATCATAGCCTTCGGAACAGGCCTACGGATGACGCTTGGTAGGGGGCTGTTTTCGTAACTTCAGGTTCACCCTACCCAGCCAACCCCACCCCGGCACCCAGAGTAGTACACCTGAATACTTCCCAATTTCTATCCCCACCGCAAAATAGACTTCTCCACGACACCGCAGCCTTCGTGATCCTCCCCTTTACATCGGCGCACTCGTCCATCGTAGCGCATCTTCCTCATCGACGACCTCGTACGCCGCACTGGAGCCGGTCCACCGTCATCGTCATACACGAAGCCTCTTCCCCGACATCGTCTTCCATGGTCTCGGATCTGCTTCCCAAAAGCCGACGCCAAGCGCAGAAGTACCACCATCGTGGACAATGAACTGACTCCCGTTGCCGACCATGACTCACAGAGGCTGCCGCGACCATCTCCTCCTCCTCGTTTGGTAATGTGTGTATTGAATCACTTAGCAGTACATGTGCAGTTCCAATTTTGTTCATACCTACCCTTCAAATTTCATGGGTGCTATTGTTCCCGTAAAAGTAATTGGTTATAGCCTCCATTGTCCAACAGAATACCAGCTTGTAATTGTGCGTCGCTCCTGTATCGCGCTGTGCTTGGGTAGGTTTTTCATCTGCAACTAGTAGTGTGGCAAATGATGGAAAGGTTTTTAGAACTAGCAAAATGCCCATGTGTTGCACGCATCAAGATGCATTTGTATGAGTAGTTTATCTTGTTGGAGATGCTCTAACATGGCAGACGGGTGCTTTAATGTTGCCCACAAGATGCGCGAGTATTACTAGTAGTATATTTTTCTTGCCATGTTGAGATTTTAAAACCACGAGTGCGAACATGCAGAGGAGCAATGAAGACCAAACACGGGATATTCGGGACATCTTCAAGGAGCGTGGCAAGTTAAAGAGGAGCTGCACCGAACCTGTAAAATGAGCTTTGGTAAGTAACACCCTTTCAATTACTTTTGTGTAGCCTCGTGTTCTTCGATGTGTATATGTTGTAGTTTCTGTTTCTCTTAAGCGTGGTGTTCTTCGATGTGTAATAAGAAGAGTCTTAATCATCCTAATGCTTTCGTTTTTAGCTTGATGTAGGAAGTGGGTGTTCTCACCTTGTAGTCTGTTTTTATTTATTTTTTCCTTTTGAATTCACTTCTCCGAGTTCTGTTTATCTGGCTTCTACTAAATGGATCTAGGTTGCTCTGAGTATTGATCTAAAAAAGAAGTAACTTCATGTCAGGATGCAGTTCCTGCGAGGAGGGAAGTATGGTCAACCTCGAGATCATGTTTCCAAAATGAGGCTGGATTACACACAAGGTGCCAGTTCCCTAATGATGCTGGATTAGACACAAGGTGCAAATTCCCAGATGATGCTGGATTACACACAAGCCAGGTGGAGTCGTCAGCTGTTCGTGTCCTCGTGGCATTAGTAAAGGCTGAAAGAAAGCGTGCAGCAGCCCTTGAGAATGTAGCTGAGTTCCTGAAGAAGCGAAAAGAGCAATCAGATGCTCTCTTCACCCAAGCCAAAGAAGAGATGGAAGAAGCCAGAAATAAGCTAGCAGAGGCAGAGCAGGCTAGGCGTCTCCTGCTATCTAAAACTGTTGTCAATACAAAATTTCCTTCATAATAGCTAGGTTCAAATGTTTATCCAGTCAGCATGCCTGTTGTGATGTCCGTGCATCTACTGATGTGGCACAAAATGTTTTTTTGGGTCATGTAATAACAGCAATTACTTTCCAAACAATAACAGACGAAGCATTGGACATGGTATAGTTCACGCGCAAGCCCGACATTCCAAGTTCAACTTCCACATCAAACTCATGTTCACAGATATCTGCACATTCATACATAATGTCCACAACCATGATTCACTTTAAAGCCAAAAAAATGTGAGGAGAGTTATAAATAAAGAAAATCCTCTACTAGTTCTTGCTACCAGTGCGAGCACAACAAGTCAAAGACCATGCGTAAATTAATTATATTTTAGTCATTTTTTGTGTTCTAAAATGTCTGCCGGCTCGCGGAAGGACGTGTTGCCGGCACACGCGCGGATTCAATGAAGGCAGGCGGGGCAGTCTTAAGCTGGTTGCATGCGGCGAGGAGGCGTGCTCAGCCGGGCCTGCAGCGAGTGCGGCCCTCTTGGTCGGCGCGCCGATTCAATGCCTGCGCTATGAGAGGTCGCGTCCGTGTCAGAGCAATCACTCCCTCCAGTCCTTTTTTGTTTGGGTATAACAAAATCTCATTTTCCATTCACATTTTAGTGGTAGGAGTTGTGCGTGTGTGTCTGAGAGAGAGAGAGAGAGGAGACGGTAGTCGGGGTTGTCTGATCAGTAAACAAATGAATAATGTCAGTCTGGGATGGAGACGAAAAGGAGACCGCAACAAATGTTGTGTCTACAGGAGAGATAGAGAGAGTAATTTTAGTGGTATGAGTCATATGTAGAGACATATAGGGTGTGTGAGAGAATCCCATAGAGAGAAAGACAAAGTGAAAGACGAGTGGAGACTGTGTGTTTGGCGGTGAAAAAGAAAGCTTAGGTACCGAGTGATACCAGAGAACAGTAGAGACGTGAGAGATAATGAAAACCGTGTAATTTATAATGATAGGGAGAGTGTGACACTTCTCAAGGGAGACGTCGAGAGACCATGTTTGCGAGGATAGGAGCAACATGAAGTGAGCGTGCGGGTGAGCTGGAGAAAAGAGAGTGATAGCTACCTGAAGGAGCATGCATGCGAGAGAGATGGGCGTGAAAGGAGTGAACAAAAAAGGGATTCAAATATTTGAATTCGAGATGATGATACATGTAATCCATACTCGAACCAAAATTGATCTATCAAACATGCATACTCATATGAATTCACGCACATCTATGTTATTTAATATGTAGATATTACTGATCCATACATTTTAGTAGAACATAATTTGGTTAAATTTTTTCGAATTCAACCTTAAGATTTCGAGATCGTTGTATTTGTAAATCATATTATACATATAAAGGAGCAGAATTCTTTGTTGTGCTTTTGAAAGTATATATAAAAAATGATGTATATAGAATGTAATTCCAATTGAAAATGGATCCCGCCCGAAAAAAATAGAATACAAACGGGATTCGAATTGAGTTGGCACGGTAAACGTGCACTCTGCAAAATTTGAACGAAGCGGGGAAAGTCGCAGTAACCGCCCGAAACCAAAATCTGCGAGATGGAAATCACTACTGCCTATCCCTGCCACGCAAAGCCTATATGCTGGATTTCTATAGGTTTCGATAGGGGTAGGTTTGTAATTTCACCCAAACATGACGTAACCGCCTCTCACCCGGATTCATACACGGTGGGCGCCAAAACACAGTGTGTCCTCGGCCGAAATCGACTCCCTCCCCGATTCATATTCATACACGGTGGGCGCCAAAAACAAACTCTCGTCGGCAAATATTCGGTGTATGCGAGATTACCGTCCTATCCCCAACCGACTAGTGTTGCTGTGATGTAGTAGAAATTTGAAACGGGGGCTAAGTTTGTAAATTTCCTCGCATTTGAGACAAGCGCGCCCTGAATACATGGTTCCCCCCTTCCTCTCTACCTCCCTTTTCCCCATTCGTACTCCGTGGGCGCCAAAACACCCTCTCCACCCCACCCTCCTCCGTCCGCCGCCGTCCGCCACCCCATCCACCGCCGTCCTCCTCCACCATGCCGGAGCTGATACCCCGACGCCGCCGTCCATTACAAGAGATCGACCTCTCTCATCCACGGCTTCGGACCGGGATCCTTGCATCCCGTCCTCTCGCTTCATCCCCGCCGTCGTCCACCTTGCCGGCGCCGCTCCTACGACCGTCTCGTCCACCGCGCCCCGCCGCCACCGTCTACCCTCCTAGATCTGCTTCCACGCCGCCGACAGCCATCGCTACCGCAGCACCGTCAAATTCTCAGCAGATGCGTACACGGCGCCGCACCAGAGGCGGTACTCTTTCGTATCTGCTCAACTTATTTATCGCAGCAAGAAAATAGATCGCCACTGCTTTACTCTGATTTCTTGTCTTGGTTGCGAAGTTGCCTTTGTCCGGTTTGCACCTTCAGATCCGCCATGGCACGCTCAACACCATACTCGCAATGCTTATGGTTTTCCCCTTTTATATTCCACACTAGTTAAATCACAGTAGACTAAATTTCAAAATTGGGTCAGTCCATTTTTCAGAGCTCGCCGGAGTTCGCCGGTGCGATCGAAGGGGCTCGGGTGGGGACGGTGGTTGTGGGGGGCGGTGGTGGGGCCTCGTCGAACGAAGAAAACTCGACGCGGGTGGGGGCGGGGGTGGGGGTGGCGGAGGAACACAGGCGGTGGGGCCGGTGGTTCGGTCGGCGGCCCGTGCGGTGTTCTATATGGGAAGCACAGTATGTTCCTTGTCAGGAAGGGGAGCAGGGACATCTGCAGTCAACAGCTGATAGAGCTGGCCTGTACGTGATCGATAGGCTTTCAATTACTAGCGGCAATACAACACTGTAATTTCCAGCCAGTTCCACTTTCCCGATTTATATATCCTGGTTATGGTGTACCCCTGTTATGTACGTGGGCTATTTGGTTTGAGACTAAATTTGCCTAAGGTTGCCACACCTAAGGTTAGGCAAGTTTGACCAACTTGGGTGGATGTTTGGTTCAAGCCACACCTTAGGCAAGCCACCCTAGGGCCCCACAACACATACACACAAAAAGTGTGGCAAGATTCCCTTAGGCTTGCCAACTTGTGGCTCTCATTTTGAAGAACTAACCTTAGGCAAGTGTGGCAACATTGTATGGCAAAGTGTGGCATGGTTAGGCCAAGAACCAAACAGCCCTGCCTAGTTGTTGTGTGCTCTTGTTATCATGGTTTGGCAATAAACCCTCTATACAGTATATTATGAACCTATCATCTGCCAGCTATCCTTACTTCTGGAGCCTATTTTTTGTGTACTTGTGCCAGATTATATAAATGGACGCACCATATTACATCACACATGAGCTCTCTCATCAGAATCCAGTGATAGCACACAAGTGTTTACAGGGCGCCCCTATATTAGAATATCATCTGCATTACAAAGATAATCTCACAACTATTTATGTTTTCATGGTTCTCAGATATTATACGCAATTACAGTGAATATCAGAATCCGCGCATCAAAAGAACATTGTGGAACACTGCAATGACTTACAAAATTGGCAGCAAGGCATTGAGTGCCATTCTGGAAGCAATGAAACTCGTACGCTCCCCACTTGTTGATTCTTGTTCAGAATATCATCCTAATGACTATTCTAACCTCGAGGAGTCAAAGGCAGATGGCCTGTCCTGTTCACCCATCAAGGTGCCTGTTCTAATTTGGCAAGGTTTTATTGATTGCGCGTATCTTGCATATGTTGTCTTGCATTTCTTCTACTTTGTTGCACCGCCATCTGGTTAGTTTACTCATCATATATGTCGAGATGCCATGCCCATCCATTATCAATACTTATTCCATCTGTCATCATACCATGTTTTTCCACTCAAATGTTGTTCTTATGCATCAGACATCGAAAAGGAAGAGGGTGATTGCCGAACCTGAAGGAGCACCAGCAATGTCCTTGAAAAACGCGGTGGTGCCAGAGAAATCAGACATCACCCCACTTATATTGGCTGTATAACCAGTGACACAAAACGTAGGACCGACTCCAGCAGACTGTACCCATACTTCACTGGCCACACCACTAGCCCCACCACATAGGACCTGCACTCCAGCAAAAGGTATACTGATTTCATTTGCCATAGCACCAGTTGTACCACAGAAAAATCCCACTCCAGCAAAAAGTACAGCAAGTCCACCAGCCGAAGACCTATCCCAACTGCAGAGACTGCCAATTCCTGCAGATTGGAACCCCATTCCATTTATTCCCAGTTTAAAAGACAATGCTTTCAATGTTGTTAGGGACTACGTGCATATATTCCCATCATGGGAAGATTATTGTGAAGACAAACACCATTTTCACATCTTCCTGTCCAACTTACGTGTAAGTGCTATTATTCATGGCTATTTTTTCTGATTTGACCAATTTACATTATTGTTGTAACTAGGCGAGGGTCAATCTGGATAGTCATGACGAGCAAAGCTTGCTTGTGCTTTTCAAGGAAGCATTGTAGCAGTATCGGTGTTACCTGAGGAAATCACACTTTGATGGCAAGTCTATAAACGAATTTCCGGTGAAGTCTCCTGTGCTAAATTTAGAAGACATTGAATGGAAAAACCTTGTTATGCACTGGTCTCGTTCCCAGGATGAGGTACTGTCTATGAAATCACATGACAATTTGAACTTCTACTTTTCCGCATGTGCCTTACGGATCTTTTTTGCAGGAAATCTGCTCGAAGAAGAATTCCGGTTTGACAAGAACGACAGGATATCGCAAATATGCTGCCCGCTGCTTTGCTCTTGTTAGTACCTGTTGTCCTGTATCACTGTACTTGCATACATACCTGGTTCATTATGTGACAGCAGTATGCATGATAGCTTGCTTATCAATTGTTCGCTCCAAATTATCTGATCTGTATGAATGGTTACATTAGTGTAGAATATATCCAATGCCAATGTTTTTTAGCTCTGCATTGTTCTTGTAAGTACATGTTGTCCTTTATCAGTGTACTTATAATGACAGGTAGTTGTTCATGTACCATCACTCTGCAGCTTATTTTCCTTTGCCCTCCATTTTCTACACATCAGATCTATATTTACTCTTACCATAAGGTTGGTACTGAAGAAGTTTAGCTGTGCATTGCTCTTGGCTGTACCTTTTGCCTGTATCGCTGCACTTACATTTATAGCTACTTGGTTATGTAGCATCACTCTTCATCTTATCTTAAATATTCTCCATTTTTTCGTATATTATCACATCTATATTTACTCTTAACAAAATGTAGAATAAAGGCAATGCTTTTGAAGAAGATTCTGTGGTAAACTTCTTGAATTGCCCCCCCCCATCAGCATGGACAAGGCCTTTATAGAGCCTGTCTTCACCAATAATGTAAGTTTGTCCATCTCAAGCCTTCAAACTTTGTTGTATATATTTGGTTAGGCATGACTGCAACAGCTGTTTATTTTTGGTGTTTGCATCAAATTGCTTGTTTAAAGTTTATTATATGTAGTTCATAAACAAAAGTTCGTCCTTTCTCAATTTAAGTTTTCAGTTGTACAACCAAGTTCCTTCTTCATACCATGTAAATTAAACTATACAGAGCAAGTGATCTTCTTTTGCACTGCATGTATGCTTCTGTTCTTCATCTGTAATCCAGTGGTGTGGTGAACCTACCCACTACAGCACAATGTCATATTCTGCAATGTCTTAACTATGAAAAATGTCATATCATTCTACTATTATTTAAACCGTCTCTTTATTTGCCAATCTGAAATGGTATAAATTGACAGCACACTAACCATTGATACTTATGAGTTCTTGATCTGTAATCCAGTGGTGTCGTGAAGCTGCCAACTCCTTCACAATGTCATTTCCTGCCATGTCTTGACCTGAACAATACCATATTGTGTTAATGCAAATTTAAACTGTGTCACTTTATTCGTCAGTAAGAAATGTGATGAATTGTCAGCACTGATACTTTTATGTGCAAAACATGTCATCTGTCTGCTTGTTTATCTTTCAGAGTGAGGAAGATATAAGTGTTGAACAAGCGCAGTCTCATCATCTTGCTCAGCTGCTTGCGCTGCAGCTCCCCAGCAGGGCTAACCTTTCTTGAACTCTATTGAAGTGTTGTCGGTTTTGTATATTATTTTGTCGGCGTGTTTATTTGCACTGGTGGCGATCTTTGATGCCCAGTGTATGTAATCTGCTGTCTGCTTGTGCTTTATTATCATAGTGGCGAACTTTGATGCCCAGTGGATGTAATATGCCGTAATTTCTTTATTGTATAGTATAGGTTTTTCTTATTCACGATGCTGCAGTTATTTTACTGTATATATATCCTGTCTTCGCAGTAAACCGGCCAAACCGTAAAATTACGGTACATAATCGGGCCGTCATGCAATCACGATGTAGGTTGGGCCTGAAACGTGCCGATCAGCTCACGGGCCGGCAGCAGCCCGAAATGAACCCCGGCCCATGATTGTGCGAATCAAATCACGGGCTTTTAACAGGCCGAAAAATTGTCTCGGTCCTTGTTTGGCCCAATCAGATATCGGCTGCGAGCAGGCCGGATGCAAACCGGGCCGTAGTTAGGCCCAACTATATGACGGGCTTTTAACAGGCTGAAATTAATATAGGGCCGAAATGTTAAACGGGCCCTTAATAGGCCAAAACTAATATCAGGCCGAATTACTAAGTGGGCCTTTAGCAAGTGGGCCCAAAAGCATAGTGTCCAGTTGACGGGCCGAATCTGATATGGGCCATAATTAGGCCCAAAACCTCTTAAAGGTCCGGACCTGATTTGGGTCGTAATTTGGCCCAGAACGTGGTAGGCTTTTAACGGGCCGGATCTCATATGGGCCACTATTATGCCCGGAGCGTGGCAAGCCATTAATAGACCGTATCAAATATGAGCCGGCATTTGGCCCAAAACATGGCGGCCAGTTAACGGGCCGGCCTACTAGGGTCCTCAAAATCTTGTGGGCCTACAGCTGGGCCAGCCCGTTAATGTCGGCGAAATCTCATGGGCCTTTAGCTGGGCCGGCCCATTATGATCCGCAAGAATTTTGTGGGCCTTTACCTGGGCTGGCCTATTATGGCACACAAAAATTTTGTGGGCCTTTACCTAGGCCGGCCCATTATGGCCCGCGAAATCTTGTGGGCCTTTAGCTGGGCCAGCCCATTATGGTCCGCAAAATCTCGTGGGCCTTTAGCTGAGCCCGCCCATTATGGTCCGCAAAATCTTGTGGGCCTTTAGTTGGGCCAGCCCATTTAAACTTGTTGGGTCGTGCCACGTATTGACGTATCATAGGCGCCTTCTGTCCAGTGAGTGGATGTCATCTGTCCCAACGATGAGCCGACACATGTTTCCTCTAACCAATGATGATTTTACACGTGGAAAATCCCCATTGGTCGGGGTTGTTAACGGGTTATCGGATCCAAAACTCGACCCGATAGCTTAACGGCGTTCCGTTACGGTGGATGCCATGTGTCGGTCACCCTTGACGAAATCACTTCTGTGATGCGCGATTTATCGTCATGGAAGTGGACACTTCCGTGATGATAATTTTGGTAATGTCATGGAACACTTCTACGACAGCACAGGTATGACTATCTTGATTTTGTCATAAATTTGTCATGGATGTACATGTATGACAAAAAAGCGACCTACTGTGATAAACACGTATCATCACGGAAGTGTATTTTTTTGTAGTGTAGATTGATCTTGGTGACACATAGGAAAATTTTGAATTATTGCTACGTTCCCCAACTGTGGCACCAGAGCTAGGTCTATGCGTAGATTCTATGCACGAGTAGAACACAAAGTAGTTGTGGGCGATGATTTGTTCAATTTTCTTACCATTACTTGTCTTATCTTGATTCGGCGGCATTGTGGGATGAAGCGGCCCAGACCAACCTTACACGTACGCTTACGTGAGACTGGTTCCACCGACTAACATGCACTTGATGGATAAGGTGGCTGGTGGGTATCTGTCTCTCCCACTTTAGTCGGATCGGATTTGATGAAAATGCTCATTATGAAGGGTAAATAGCAATTGGCATATCACCGTTGTGGTTTTGCATAGGTAAGAAACATTCTTGCTAGAAACCCATGGCAGCCACGTAAAACATGCAACAACAATTAGAGGACGTCTAACTTGTTTTTGCGGGGTATGCTATGTGATGTGATATGGCCAAAACGATGTGATGAATGATATATGTGGTGTATGAGATTGATCATGTTCTTGTAATAGGAATCACGACTTGCATGTCGATGAGTATGACAACCGGCAGGAGCCATAGGAGTTGTCTTAATTTATTTATGACCTGCATGTTAATGAAAATGCCATGTAATTACTTTACTTTATTGCTAACCGTTAGCCATAGTAGTAGAAGTAATAGTTGGCGACACAACTTAATGAAGACACGATGATGGAGATCATGGTGTCATGTCCGTGACGATGGTGTTCATGCCGTGCCTTGAAGATGGAGATCAAAGGCGCAAGATGATATTGTCCATATCATGTCACTTTATGATTTGCATGTAATGTTTGTCATGTTTACATCTTATTTGCTTAGAACAATGGTAGCATAAATAAGATGATCCCTCACTAAAATTTCAAGAAAGTGTTCCCCCTAACGGTGCACCATTGTGAAGGTTTGTTGTTTCGAAGCACCACGTGATGATCGGGTGTGATAGATTCTAATGTTCACATACAATGGGTGTAAGCCAGATTTACACATGCAAAACACTTAGGTTGACTTGATGAGCGTAGCATGTACAGACATGGCCTCGGAACACGAGAGACCGAAAGGTCGAACATGAGTCGTATAGTAGATACAATCAACATGGAGATGTTCACCGTTAATGACTAGACCGTCTCACGTGATGATCGGACACGACCTAGTCGATTCAGATCATGTATCACTTAGATGACTAGAGGGATGTCTATCTGAGTGGGAGTTCATTAAATAATTTGATTAGATGAACTTAATTATCATGAACTTAGTCTAAAATGTCTTTACAATATGTCTTGTAGATCAAATGGCCCACGCTAATGTTGCCCTCAACTTCAACGCGTTCCTAGAGAAAACCAAGCTGAAAGACTATGGTAGCAACTACACGGATTGGGTCCGTAACTTGAGGATCATCCTCATAGCTGCCAAGAAAGCATATGTCCTTGAAGCACAGCTAGGTGACACACCTATTTTCCCAGCAACTCAAGACGTTATGAACACCTGGCAGTCGCGTAGAGATGATTACTCCCTAGTTCAGTGCGGCATGTTTTACAGCTTAGAACCGGGGCTCCAAAAGCGTTTTGAGCAGCACGGAGCATATGAGATGTTCCAAGAGCTGAAAACAGTTGTAAGATGGACGAAAACAGTTCTGTCAGTGATCATATACTCAAAATGTCTGGGTTGCACAACCATGCAAGGGATGGAGAAGTCCATTCCTGAGTTATATTCAATGCTGAAATCAGCGGAGGTGGAAATCAAAAAGGAACATCAAGTGTTGATGGTAAATAAAACTACTAGTTTCAAGAAAGGCAAGGGTAAGAAGAACTTCAAGAAGGGCGGCAAGGGGGTTGTCGTGCCTATCGGCGTTCTGGGAACGGGGGTCCCCAGACTTGCCTGCCTGCGGCCCACGGCATGGCTTTGCTAGCAGGCCTGTACGGCCCATCTTCTTCAACAAGGAATCAAGACCCTCGCGAGGGGCCAAGCCTCGCGAGGCGGACGACACAAGACCTCCTCGGGATCAGCCTCATCAGGCCGGCTCGTGAGGGGCGGAGAGTTCAAGGTTGGGCAAACCTCGCGAGGTTCTCGTGACGTAGGCCATGACGATCGCGGGCGCCAGCACGCGCAGCGTCCTTGTTTCCTCTTTGGTGCTAAGGGGGCAAGCGCAGGCGCGGAGTACCAAGGCATCAAGCAAAGGTTTCCATATCGGTGCAACGAGACCAAGACCGGAAGGATGGCAAGACGGAGGTCACCATGGAGCCCAGGACGGTGCCACCACCAGAAATTTTGGCAAGCGAAGACCACCTTTTGTCAGGATAGCTTGTACTAGTTGACCCCTTTCAAATTGGCCGTTGTTGGCTCCCTTCCCGCTCAATATTTGGGGAGAGGACCAGGGTCTCTATAAATAGGAGTAGCCACCACCATAGGCGGGAGAGAGACTCGAAGATCATGCTCAGCCACACAAGTGCACCAAGCACAAGAACACCTCAACCTGAGGAGGCTGTTCTTCCCCTTGTACTGTTCATCCTCAGCCCAAGAGGCGATCCACTACCACACTTGAGTAGGGTATTACACCACAGCGGTGGCCCGAACCAGTATAAATCTTGTGTCCCTTGTGTTGCAAGTTCGTCGAGTTAGTTCATGAGATCTAGGCTAAGTTAGGACGTGGATCGATAGGGCGAGAGGTCTTCGCGCGCACCCCAGAGGTCGAACCTTAAGGGTTTTGCCGGAACCCATGATCCGACATTTGGCGCGCCAGGTAGGGGTGCGCCGGAGCTTCTTCCCCACCAGGCGATCTGCCGACGCTCCGTGGTTCCGATGTCCGGTGACTCGAGGGCTGACGACAACCGATGGGCAGCCTGGCCCGCCCGGGCGACGCCGCCCGCCCAGGAAGACCTCAACCCCGCGTCTCAGGTGGAGCACGCCCCAAACACCATGGGGCATGGGCGGCGTGTCCACTCAACCTCTGCTCTTACCCCACGACAGACGCGAGCTGCTGCAAGGGCCGCAAGCCACGCTGCAGCAACGGCACCGCACACCAGGAGGGAGCAGGCAAACATGCGGGCCGCGCTCACAGTGGCTCGGGAGCTGCTGCGGTGCCGGCTGATGGAGAGCAGCCGGGATGCACTGCTGGAACGCGTCGCCGAGCTCCTGGATGCGGCAGCCACGGGAGCACTGCCCTTCTGCTACTAGCTCATGCCCCAGGCAGCGGCAGGATCCCACGGCGGGCCTCGCCGCTCCCGCGTACCCCCAAGTGGGCCTGGGGGCTTCGTCGACATTAGCATGGTCCACGGTGGAGGGCGCCCTCTCACATCCGAGCCACCTCAGACGGGCGCAGGCACGAGCGTCCTCGCACACGGCCTCATCGGAGCACCGCCCCGCCATCCTCAGGACAGTGTGACGGGCCGAGCGACATGGAGCGTGGGGCACTTCGGCAAGGTCTTCGGGGCAGCAGCCTCAGAGGCCTACGTGCCCCGCATGATGGATCAGGACTACACGCCAGAGGACGACCCCGGCTCGTTCCTCGGGCCAGGATGGGAGGAGGAGGCGTTAGGAGCTGAAGCCTTCCAGGAGCCACCAAAGAGCCCCGCCGACCGCGCCGTCAACGACAGATATAGGGTACCATTAATCCGTCAGGGGCAAGCTTACGCTAACCATGAGTCACAGATGAACCAGGTCACAGCGCCAAACGATGGTTCTGGCAAGGCAATGCCCGCCCCGACAGGAGAGACCCACTGGGGGCTGCGTGGAAGGGGCTAGGAGCAAGGCCCCTCCTCGTGTCGCACGGAGCAAGGCAATGCCCATAGGTAGGCCCTCTATCGGGGTGGCGACGGCGACCTTTCCCCCGGTAGAGGACCCGTGGTTGCCGAGGGCGTCGCTGGCGTCCCCTCTGCCCTCGTGGGGCTGTCCTGGTTTCCGGTCGTCCCTGCGGTGGTAGGGGTCGCGCAAGGCGGGGCCCTCGTCACGCGATATGAAGTAAGGCTCACGCCTATGAAGATCGCCGCATGTGACACTCTCACGTAATAATGAGTGGGGCCGTACACGCCCCGGAGCCTCAGGAGAGCCGCCCTCGGGCCTTCGGGGCTCCCTCCCACGCCCAGTGGCAACACTTAGCTCCGCACTGGTGAGAAGACATCGAAGACTAGACTAGGCCCCGGACGCGGCCATTTTCTTTGGATCTCTTTTCTGTAACCCTGCCTTCTGGATTTGGATTTAAGTTGAAATTGAATTTTATTTGATGCGCGCGGGGGGATTCCTTTTCTCGTTCGAGCTATTTATTGCAGTCTAGTTCTTGCCTTATTTCGGAGTTCGCGCTAGTTGCTCCCCCCTCGCGGGCCCCTCGCAAGCCAGGCTGGGCATGACGCACACGAGCCACGCACGCGCCAAGCCGTGGCTGGCGCTTGCTTATCGCGCGGCCCCCTCGGGCGTGTCAACGAACTCCTCAGGAGCTCCTCAAAAGCCCGCAATCTCTCAGGCTGGTTTTAGGCTCGTCCATGTTGGGTAACATAGTAATTTCAAAATTTTCCTACGCACACGCAAGATCATGGTGATGCATAGCAACGAGAGGGGAGAGTGTGATCTACTTACCCTTGTAGACCGACAGTGGAAGCGTTAGCACAACGCGGTTAATGTAGTTGTACGTCTTCACAGCCCGACCGATCAAGCACCGAAACTACGGCACCTCCGAGTTCTAGCACACGTTCAGCTCGATGACGATCCCCGGACTCCGATCCAGCAAAGTGTCGGGGAAGAGTTCCATCAGCACGACGGCGTGGTGACGATCTTGATGTACTACCGTCGCAGGGTTTCACCTTAGCACCGCTACAATATTATCGAGGACTATGGTGGAAGGGGGCACCGCACACGGTTAAGAATATGATCACATGGATCAACTTGTGTGTCTAGGAGTGCCCCCTGCCCCCGTATATAAAGGATCAAAGGGGGGGTGCGGCCGGCCAGGAGGAGGGCGCGCCAGGAGGAGTCCTACTCCCACCGGGAGTAGGATTCCCCCCCTTTCCTTGTTGGAATAGGATTCGGGAGGGGGAAAGAGGAGAGAGAGAAGGAAGGGGGGGCGCCGCCCCCCTCTCCTTATCCTATTCGGACTAGGGGGGAGGGGCGCATGGCCCAGCCCTGGCCACCTCTCCTCTCTTCCACTAAGGCCCATATACCTCCTGGGGGGTTCCGGTAACCTCCCGGTACTCCGGTAAAATCCCGATTTCACCCGGAACACTTCCGATATCCAAATATAGGCTTCCAATATATCAATCTTTATGTCTCGACCATTTCGAGACTCCTCGTCTTGTCCGTGATCACATACGGGACTCCGAACAAATTCGGTACATCAAAATGCATAAACTCATAATATAACTGTCATCGAAACCTTAAGCGTGCGGACCCTACGGGTTCGAGAACAATGTAGACATGACCGAGACACGTCTCCAGTCAATAACCAATAGCAGAACCTGGATGCTCATATTGGCTCCTACATATTCTACGAAGATCTTTTATCGGTCAGACCGCATAACAACATACGTTGTTCCCTTTGTCATCGGTATGTTACTTGCCCGAGATTCGATCGTCGGTATCTCAATACCTAGTTCAATCTCGTTACCGGCAAGTCTCTTTACTCGTTCCGTAATACATCATCTCACAACTAACTCATTAGTTGTAATGCTTGCAAGGCTTATGTGATGTGCATTACCGAGAGGGCCCAGAGATACCTCTCCAACAATCGGAGTGACAAATCCTAATCTCGAAATACGCCAACCCAACATGTACCTTTGGAGAAACCTGTAGAGCACCTTTATAATCACCCAGTTACATTGTGACGTTTGGTAGCACACAAAGTGTTCCTCTGGCAAACGGGAGTTGGATAATCTCATAGTCATAGGAACATGTATAAGTCATGAAGAAAGCAATAGCAACATACTAAACGATCGGGTGCTAAGCTAATGGAATGGGTCATGTCAATCAGATCATTCACCTAATGATGTGATCCCGTTAATCAAATAACAACTCTTTGTCCATGGTTAGGAAACATAACCATCTTTGATTAACAAGCTAGTCAAGTAGAGGCATACTAGTGACACTCTGTTTGTCTATGTATTCACACATGTATTATGTTTCCGGTTAATACAATTCTAGCATGAATAATAAACATTTATCATGATATAAGGAAATAAATAATAACTTTATTATTGCCTCTAGGGCATATTTCCTTCAGTCCAAGCTAAGGTAAACTGCAACAACAACCTTGCCCCAGCATGCGTAAGCTCGTGAAGATGCATACTCAATTTGATACAGAAGGATAAAAGCTACGATTGTTTACATGAGGGGCTCCCCCTCTCAGAATGCTCTTACAATCTTCCGGGGCCACGCCCAAGTTTTTACAGGGTAAACAGTAGGGGAACGAGGAATCAGTCGGATATGTCGCTCGCGTGTCTCCCATATCATCTTCTGATGCACCGCTAGTGTCGCTGTCGCCATCGTTGGCGTAGCCTCCACCTTCACCGGCACCAGTGTTGCCATCGTCAACCACGACGCCTTCGTCTTCCACGACCACTACCCCGGCGTCGTCAGAAGCGAAGGCCCTGACCAGCGCATCCACATTGTCTTCAACCCATCGCGCCAGATCGTCCCGGATGGCTTCCGGTACGGGAGCAATGGCGGTGTCAAAATTGAAGTTGGGGTCGATGTTCCGGAGGTAGCTGAAGACGCGGGAGAATGCACGCCCTAGCAGACTGTGACTCCTCTCCTCAACAAGTTGGCTAGCCCTCTCGGAACGGTTCTGCAGGCACGTCACCTCATCCCCAAAGAAGCGGAGGTGGCTGGCGTAGTCATTTGCATGGGGATGAGGAGCATTCTCATTGCTGATATGGCCCAGGGCGGTGTTGGCCTTGTTCCCGAGGTCCTCGAGCATGGGGCGTGCACACGCTCCAACGTCCATCGCTAGAGCACTTCGTCCCTATTCTGCCGCGCGACGGACTCGGCGTCGGCGACCCGCTGCCGAAGACAGAGCAGCTCGGCGCGGGATGAAACCAGCTCAGCCTGCGCCGAGGCCAAGGCTGATGCGGTGGCCTCCTCGCGCCGTTCCACCTCAACCAGCTGGGACTTGAGGGAAGCAGTCCTACCAGCGGCCCCAGCTTCCACGACCTTCAGCTTTAGGTTGTGCCTGCTCTCGAGATCCGCGCGAGCCTCGGCCACACGACAGTCGACCTCCTCCTGGGCCCTAACCTCGCGCGCACCGACGTCGTCCTCCGCCAGAGCAACCTAGCGCTCCCTCGTCTCCAGTCGTTCGAGTCCAAGGCTATGCTCCACGGCTTCGAGCGCCAGCACCTCCTCGCACTTATGGATCTCTTCCTCCTCGACGGGCGACCACCTCAACGATGCAAGAGCATCCCTGCGCGCCTCCACCTACTGATCCAAGACAGCGCTCCAGGCTTGGAGCTCCCACGCACGTTTCTCCGCGGCCTCGCGGTGGCGGTCAGCTTCCCGAGCCTCCTCTAGATCTCGGGAGAAGGCCTCACGGGAGGCTGCAAGAGAAGCCTCGGCCTTCCTGTTGTCCAGCTTGCACTGGTGGCGCCTGAGGTTGATGGCCACCTTCAGCTTGTGCCACTTCTCCGCCAACCGAAGACCCTCGGCCTCGAGGCGCGCATCGACACCCTCAAGTTCTTCACCGAGTTGGTTCATCGTTCCCATCGCCTCCTAGAAGAGCTCATGACGAACAACGCTCCGCCCGTGCTCGGACTCTGTGCACGGCTCATCTCACCCTCCGCTACGAGGGTGTGGGTGACGCCCGATGCGGTATGTCCCCTCTCAGTAGGGGGCAGGGGGCTGGCGCTGCCCCAGGCATCGTCTGGGTCTCGTGAGGGACCCAAACTAAACGGGGCCCGCTGCTTGAAGAGGACCCCAGGATCGAAGCCAACCAGCCGTCGGTAGTGATCAGGGGAGGAGCCCTTGGCACGCTTGCCACGCTCTGAGCCAGGCCGCGAAGGAAGGACGACGAAGGCATGAGCTCAAGATGCCCTGATGACGGGCCAACTCCCGCGGTGGACCCCGCGCCGTGGGCTGTCCTCGAGCTTGGCGTGTGCAACGGGACGAGAGGGAGCTGCTTCTCAGGAGATTTTACGGCCATGGCAGAAGGGGTCCTGAGGGGACAATCGTCAGGAAGGAAAGCGGCACATAGAAGATCACCAAGATAAGGTACTTACTCGTCAACGGTGATATACTTCCTCCGTTTCAACGGCACGAAGGTGCCACTGCCGCAGCTTGAGGACCACTTTCTCTTGCGGAGTTCTGTGAAGTCCACGCATAGCCGGCCGAAGCGCTGGACATGGAGGCTGACGCGAGGCGCGGCTGGAGAAGTGCTCGGAGGGGCAGTCTTAGAAGCGCCAGGCTGAGGAGAGCTGGCCAGCCCTACCTCGCAGTGACTTGCCGAGGCCTCAGGAGCCCCGGCCGTGGGAGACGCGGGCTGCACCGCCCCTTCAACCGCCGCCCCAGGGCAAGAGTCGCGGGACCCCGAGGTCGATGCTTCGGGAGCCTTGGGCGGCATCAGCATCTCGGCACCTTCACTATCGGCCCCCAGTGGTGCATGCCCCCTGCACCAACACTTGGGGTGAGCTCTACACCAGCGTCGAGGAAAGGAACCACGACGATGGGGTTCTCGTGGGGCCCCACGAGGCCAGCTGGGCGCAACCCCCACTCGTTGAAGGAGGGCATCTGCTCCATGAAGGACATCTTGTTCGAGCAGCGGTACAAAACACAACTCTTCCTCGGCAAGTCGTCCAGCAACGGGATGCCCGTCAGGACCTCAAACACCGATCGCCGCGCCTCATGGGGGATCTTAGACTCCTAAAGTCTCATGTGGTCCTGGCTGCCGAGCAAGGCTCACATCGGCCGGGAGTGGCGCTGAAGCGGAGCAATTCGGCGCCGGATGAACTCCCTCACCACCATAGGCGCAGTCACGCCAAGGTCTTTGAGCCATCTCAACCTCAGCCAGACGGGGACAAGGCATGGATCGGCGAGCCTCCGGTGGAACCAGCCGGAGTTAGGAATGGCGGGCTCAGACGGAGAAGAGAGCAGGGGGCTGAGCACTTCGGCGTCAACAAACACCCACCGTGTCCGGAACCCGCTCGCGGATGGTGGAAGCTCGAAGTCAATCCCGTTGCCGGCCGTTGCCGCCACGGCCTAAAAGCTCGGGCACCCGGAGCTCTGCCTAGGATCAATCAGGTGCAGCGAGAAGAAGTGGCGGAAAAGAGCCACGGAAGGAGCAATGCCGACCATGGCCTCGCAAACAAAGGCGAAGACGGCAAGCAGGGTCACGGAATGGGGATCAAGGTGCAACATGTGGATCTGGTAATGGGAAAGCACTGCCTTGAGGAAGGCGGAGAAAGGAGGGACCAAGCCGGCCCAGAGGGCGTCGATGAAGAAGGGGACCTCAGTGGTCGTCCGGTCAATGTGAGCATAGGAAGCAGGCCAAGACACCGTCTCTCCCCACTCGTTGAAGATGGATGCGAGCATGGGACGCACCTTGCCCATGGCCTCATCATTGAGCACCCGCGATCGGCCTATTGCAGGCTCGGCGGCCAGGGGCGCACTAGCTGAAGACAGAGGCTTCTTCCCTTTATCCGCTTGCATCGGCACCATGGCAGTGGGGCGAGCAGAGCTAAGGTCAGATTGGAAAGGGGAGCAGAGGAATTGGAGGAGAATGGCGCAAGCAATGGAAGAATAACCGTGTAGACCGCGGTGGCCGTTTAGCCAGGCGGGTATCAAGGCAGCGTGGGGAAGCGGAGACGCCCACGTCCAATCAACCGCCATGCGGCGACCGAGGCCGCAGGCTATTGGGGCCCATGTCTCTCCGCACTTGACCCTTAGCTTCCTCTCGAAGCCAAGCCCGAGCGCGCCTTGGGCCCGGGGGCTACTGTCGGCGTCCTGGGAACGGGGGTCCCCAGACTTGCCTGCCTGCGGCCCACGGCGTGGCTTTGCTGGCAGGCCTGTACGGTCATCTTCATCAACAAGGAATCAAGACCCTCGTGAGGGGCCAAGCCTCACGAGGCGGACGACACAAGACCTCCTCAGGAGCAGCCTCATCAGGCCGGCTCGTGAGGGGCGGAGAGTTCAAGGTTGGGCAAACCTTGCGAGGTTCTCGTGACGTAGGCCATGACGATCGAGACCAAGCGGGCGCCAGGCGGGCGCCAACATACGCAGCGTCCTTGTTTCCTATTTGGTGCTAAGGGGGTAAGCGCAGGCGCGGAGTACCGAGGCATCAAGCAAAGGTTTCCATATCGATGCAACAAGACCAAGACCAGAAGGACGGCAAGACGGAGGTCACCATGGATCCCAGGACGGCGTCACTGTTGGGGAACGTAGTAATTTCAAAAAAAATCCTACGCACACGCAAGATCATGGTGATGCATAGCAACGAGAGGGGAGAGTGTTGTCTACGTACCCTCGTAGACCGAAGCGGAAGCGTTGATGCAACATAGAGGAAGTAGTCATACGTCTTCCCGATCCGACCGATCCAAGCACCGTTACTCCGGCACCTCCGAGTTCTTGGCACACGTTCAGATCGATGATGATCCCCGGGCTCTGATCCAGCAAAGCTTCGGGGACGAGTTCCGTCAGCACAACGGCGTGGTGATGATGATGATGTTCTACCGACGCAGGGCTTCGCCTAAGCACCGCAACGATATGACCGAGGTGGAATATGGTGGAGGGGAGCACCGCACACGGCTAAGGAACGATCATGAAGATCAACTTCTGTGTTCTAGGGTGCCCCCCTGCCCCCGTATATAAAGGAGCCAAGGGGAGGGGGCGGCCGGCCAAGGAGGGGGCGCGCCAAGGGGAGTCCTACTCCCACCGGGAGTAGGACTCCCTCCTTCCTTGTTGGAGTAGGAGAAGGGGAAAGAGGGGGAGAGGAAGAAGGAAAAGGGGGCTGCGCCCCTTGTCCAATTCGGTCCAGAGGGGGGCGTAGGCCTCCTTCCTTTTGGCCTCTCTCCTCTATTCCTGTATCGCCCAATAAGGCCCATATACTCCCCGGCGAATTCCCGTAACTCTCCGGTACTCCGAAAAATACCCGAATCACTCAAAACCTTTCCGATGTCCGAATATAGTCGTCCAATATATCGATCTTTATGTCTCGACCATTTCGAGACTCCTCGTCATGTCCCCGATCCCATCCGGGACTCCGAACTCCTTCGGTACATCAAAACTCATAAACTCATAATATAACTGTCATCGAAACCTTAAGCGTGCGGACCCTACGGTTCGAGAACAATGTAGACATGACCGAGACATGTCTCCGGTCAATAACCAATAGCGGAACCTGGATGCTCATATTGGCTCCTACATATTCTACGAAGATCTTTATCGGTCAGACCGCATAACAACATACGTTGTTCCCTTTGTCATCGGTATGTTACTTGCCCGAGATTCGATCGTCGGTATCTCAATACCTAGTTCAATCTCGTTACTGGCAAGTCTCTTTACTCCTTCCGTAATACATCATCTCGCAACTAACTCATTAGTTGCAATGCTTGCAAAGCTTATGTGATGTGCATTACCGAGAGGGCCCAGAGATACCTCTCCGACAATCGGAGTGACAAATCCTAATCTCGAAATACGCCAACCCAACATGTACCTTTGGAGACACCTGTAGAGCTCCTTTATAATCACCTAGTTACGTTGTGATGTTTGGTAGCACACAAAGTGTTCCTCCGGCAAACGGGAGTTGCGTAATCTCATAGTTATAGGAACATGTATAAGTCATGAAGAAAGCAATAGCAACATACTAAACGATCGGGTGCTAAGCTAATGGAATGGGTCATGTCAATCAGATCGTTCATCTAATGATGTGATCTCGTTAATCAAATAACAACTCTTGTTCATGGTTTGGAAACATAACCATCTTTGATTAACGAGCTAGTCAAGTAGAGGCATACTAGTGACACTCTGTTTGTCTATGTATTCACACATGTATTATGTTTCCGGTTAATACAATTCTAGCATGAATAATAAACATTTATCATGAAATAAGGAAATAAATAATAACTTTATTATTGCCTCTAGGGCATATTTCCTTCAGTCTCCCACTTGCACTAGAGTCAATAATCTAGTTCACATTGCCATGTGATTTAACACCAATAATTCACATCACCATGTGATTAACACCCATAGTTCACATCGTCATGTGAACAACACCCAAAGGGTTTACTAGAGTCAGTAATCTAGTTCACATCGCTATGTGATTAACACCCAAAGAGTACTAAGGTGTGATCATGTTTTGCTTGTGAGATAATTTTAGTCAACGGGTCTGTTATATTCAGATCCGTAAGTATTTTGCAAATATCTATGTCAACAATGCTCTACACGGAGCTATTCTAGCTAATTGCTCCCACTTTCAATATGTATCTAGATCGAGACTTAGAGTCATCCAGATCGGTGTCAAAAATTTGTATTGACGTAACCCTTTACGACGAACCTTTTTGTCACGTCCATAATCGAGAAACATATCCTTATTCCACTAAGGATAATTTTGACCGTTGTCCAGTGATCTACTCCTAGATGACTATTGTACTCCCTTGCCAAAATTAGTGTAGGGTATACAATAGATCTGGTACACAGCATGGCATACTTCATAGATCCTATGGCCAAGCCATAGGGAATGACTTTCATTCTCTTTCTATCTTCTGCCGTGGTCAGGTTTTGAGTCTTACTCAATTTCACACCTTGTTACACAGGAAAGAACTCTTTCTTTGACTGTTCCATTTTGAACTACTTCAAAATCTTGTCAAGGTATGTACTCATTGAAAAAACTTATCAAGCGTGTTGATCTATCTCTATAGATCTTGATGCTCAATATGTAAGCAGCTTAACCGAGGTCTTTCTTTGAAAAACTCCTTTCAAACACTCCGTCATGCTTTGCAGAATAATTCTACATTATTTCCGATCAACAATATGTCATTCACATATACTTATCAGAAATGCTATAGTGCTCCCACTCACTTTCTTGTAAATACAGGCTTCACCGCAAGTCTGTATAAAACTATATGCTTTGATCAATTCATCAAAGCGTATATTCCAACTCTGAGATGATTGCACCAGTCCATAGATGGATCGCTGGAGTTTGCACATTTTGTTAACATCTTTAGGATTGACAAAACCTTGTGGTTGCATCATATACAACTCTTCTTTAAGAAATCCATTAAGGAGTGCAGTTTTGTTATCCATTTGCCAGATTTCATAAAATGCGGCAATTGCTAACATGATTCGGACAGACTTTAAGCATCGATACGAGTGAGAAAATCTCATCGTAGTCAACACCTTGAACTTTGTCAAAAACCTTTTTCGACAAGTCTAGCTTTGCAGATAGTAACACTACTATCAATGTTCGTCTTCCTCTTGAAGATCCATTTATTTTCTATGGCTTGCCGATCATCGGGAAAATCCATCAAAGTCCATACTTTATTCTCATACATGGATCATATCTCAGATTTCATGGCCTCAAACCATTTCGCGGAATCTGGGCTCATCATCGCTTCCTCATAGTTCGCAAGTTCGTCATGGTCTAGTAACATGACTTCCAGAAAAGGATTACCATACCACTCTGGTGCGGATCTCACTCTGGTTTACCTACGAGATTCGGTAGTAACTTGATCTGAAGTTACATGATCATCATCATTAGCTTCCTCACTAATTGGTGCAGTAGTCACAAGAACAGATTTCTGTGATGAACTACTTTCCAATAAGGGAGAAGGTACAATTACCTTATCAAGTTTTCTACTTTCCTCCCACTCACTTCTTTCGAGAGAAACTCCTTCTCTGGAAAAGATCCATTCTCAGCAACGAATATCTTGCCTTCGGATCTGTGATAGAAGGTGTATCCAACATTTTCTTTTGGGTATCCTATGAAGACATATTTCTCCGATTTGGGTTTGAGCTTATCAGGATGAAACTTTTTCATATAAGCATCACAACCCCAAACTTTAAGAAACGACAACTTTGGTTTCTTGCCGAACCATAGTTCATACGGTGTCGTCTCAACGGATTTAGATGGTGCCCTTTTTAATGTGAATGCAGCTGTTTCTAATGCATAACCCCAAAACTATAGTGGTAAATCGGTAAGAAACATCATAGATTGCACTATATCCAATAAAGTACGGTTATGATGTTCGGACACACCATTATGCTGTGGTGTTCCAGGTGGCATGAATTTGTGAAACTATTCCATATTGTTTTAATTGAAGACCAAACTCATAACTCAAATATTCGTCTCCGCGATCAGATCGTAGAAACCTTATTTTCTTGTCACGATGATTTTCCACTTCACTCTGAAAGTCTTTGAACTATTCAAATGTTTCAGACTTATGTTTCATCAAGTAGATATCTACTTAAATCATCTGTGAAGGTCAGAAAATAACGATACCCGCCGCGAGCCTCTACACTCATCGGATCGCATACATCGGTATGTATTATTTCCAATAAGTCAGTTGCTCGCTCCATTGTTTCGGAGAACGGCGTTTTAGTCATCTTGCCCATGAGGCATGGTTCGCAAGCATCAAGTGATTCATAATCAAGTGATTCCAAAAACCCATCAGCATGGAGTTTCTTCATGCGTTTTACACCAATATGACCTAAACGGCAGTGCCACAAACAAGTTGCACTATCATTATTAACTTTGCATCTTTTGGCTTCAATATTATGAATATGTGTATCACTACGATCGAGATCCAACGAACTATTTTCATTGGGTGTGTAACCATATAATGTTTTATTCATGTAAACAGAACAACAATTTATTCTCTTACTTAAATGAATAACCGTATTACAATAAACATGATCAAATCATATTCATGCTCAACGCAAACACCAAATAACACTTATTTAGGTTCAACACTAATCCCGAAAGTATAGTGAGTGTGCGATGGTGATCATATCAATCTTGGAACCACTTCCAACACACATCGTCACTTCACCCTTAACTAGTCTCTGTTTATTCTGCAACTCCTGTTTCGAGTTACTAATCTCAGCAACTGAACTAGTATCAAATACTGAGGGGTTGCTATAAACACTAGTAAAGTACACATCAATAACATGTATATCAAATATACTTATGTTCACTTTGCCATCCTTCTTATCCACCAATTACTTGGGGTAGTTCCGCTTCCAGTGACCAGTCCCTTTGTAGTAGGAGCACTTAGTCTCAGGCTTAGGACCAGACTTGGGCTTCTTCACTTGAGCAGCAACTTGCTTGCTGTTCTTCTTGAAGTTCCCCTTTTTCCCTTTGCCCTTTTCTTGAAACTAGTGATCTTGTCAACCATCAACACTTGATGCTCTTTCTTGATTTCTACCTTCATCGATTTCTTCATCATGAAAAGCTCGGGAATCGTTTCTGTTATCCCTTGCATATCATAGTTCATCACGAAGTTCTACTAACTTGGTGATGGTGACTAGAGAATTCTATCAATCACTATTTTATCCGAAATATTAACTCCCACTTGATTCAAGCGATTGTTGTACCCAGACAATCTGAGCACATGCTCACTAGTTGAGTGATTCTCCTCCATCTTTTAGCTATAGAACTTGTTGGAGACTTCATATATCTTAACTCGGGTATTTGCTTGAAATATTAACTTCAACTCCTGGAACATCTCATATGGTCCATGACGTTCAAAACGTCTTTGAAGTCCCGATTCTAAGCCGTTAAGCATGGTGCACTTAAACTATCAAGTAGTCATCATATTGAGCTAGCCAAACGTTCATAACGTCTGCGTCTGCTCCTGCAATAGGTCTGTCACCTAGTGGTGCATCAAGGACATAATTCTTCTGTGCAGCAATGAGGATAAACCTCAGATTACGGATCCAATCCGCATCATTGCTACTAACATCTTTCAACACAATTTTCTCTAGGAACATATCAAAGTGAAAGCAACAACGCGAGCTATTGATCTACAACATAGATATGCTAATACTACCAGGACTAAGTTCATGATAAATTAAAGTTCAATTAATCATATTACTTAAGAACTCCCACTTAGATAGACATCCCTCTAATCCTCTAAGTGATCACGTCATCCAAATCAACTAAACCATGTCCGATCATCACGTGATATGGAGTAGTTTCATTGGTGAACATCACTATGTTGATCATATCTACTATATGATTCATGCTCGACCTTTCGGTCTCCGTGTTCCGAGGCCATATCTGTATATGCTTGGCTCGTCAAGTATAACCTGAGTATTCCGCGTGTGCAACTGTTTTGCACCCGCTGTATTTGAACGTAGAGCCTATCACACCCGATCATCACGTGGTGTCTCAGCACGAAGAACTTTCGCAAAGGTGCATACTCAGGGAGAACACTTTTACTATGATAATTTAGTGAGGGATCATCTTATAATGCTACCGTCAATCAAAGCAAGATAAGATGCATAAAAAGATAAACATCACATGAAATCAATATAAGTGATATGATATGGCCATCATCATCTTGTGCTTGTGATCTCCATCTTCGAAGCACATCGTGATCACCATCGTCACCGGCGCGACACCTTGATCTCCATCGTAGCATCGTTGTCGTCTCGCCAATTTTATGCTTCCACGACTATCGCTACCGCTTAGTGATAAAGTAAAGCATTATAGCGCGATTGCATTGCATACAATAAAGCGACAACCATATGGCTCCTGCCAGTTGCCGATAACTCGGTTACAAAACATGATCATCTCATACAATAAAATTTAGCATCATGTCTTGACCATATCACATCACAACATGCCCTGCAAAAACAAGTTAGACGTCTTCTACTTTGTTGTTGCAAGTTTTACATGGCTGCTACGGGCTTAAGCAAGAACCAATCTTACCTACGCATCAAAACCACAACGATAGTTTGTCAAGTTGGTGTTGTTTTAACCTTCGCAAGGACCGGGCATAGCCACACTCGGTTCAACTAAAGTTGGAGAAACTGTCACCCGCTAGCCACCTTTGTGCAAAGCATGTCGGGAGAACCGGTCTCGCCTAAGCGTACGCGTAATGTCGGTCCGGGCCGCTTCGTCCAACAATACCGCCGAACCAATGTATGACATCCTGGTAAGCAGTATGACTTATATCACCCACAACTCAGTTGTGTTCTAGTCGTGCATATAACATCAACACATAAAACTTAGGCTCGGATGCCATTGTTGGGGAACGTAGTAATTTCAAAAAAAATCCTACGCACAAGCAAGATCATGGTGATGCATAGCAACGAGAGAGCAGAGTGTTGTCTACGTACCCTCGTAGACCGAAGCGGAAGCGTTGACGCAATGTAGAGGAAGTAGTCGTACGTCTTCCCGATTTGACCGATCCAAGCACCGTTACTCCGGCACCTCTGAGTTCTTGGCACACGTTCAGCTCGATGACGATCCCCGGGCTCCGATCCAGCAAAGTTTCGGGGACGAGTTCCGTCAGCACGACGGTGTGGTGACGATGATGATGTTCTACCGACGCAGGGCTTCGCCTAAGCACCGCAACGATATGACCGAGGTGGAATATGGTGGAGGGGGGCACCGCACACGGCTAAAGAATGATCACGAAGATCAACTTCTTTGTTCTAGGGTGCCCCCTGCCCCCGTATATAAAGGAGCCAAGGGGAGGGGGCGGCCGACCAAGGAGGGGGCGCGCCAAGGGGAGTCCTACTCCCACCGGGAGTAGGACTCCCTCCTTCCTTGTTGGAGTAGGAGAAGGGGGAAGAGGGGGAGAGGAAGAAGGAAAAGGGGGCTGCACCCCTTGTCCAATTCGGACCAGAGGGGGGGGGGCGCAGGCCTCCTTCCTTTTGGCCTCTCTCCTCTATTCCCGTATGGCCCAATAAGGCCCATATACTCCCCGGCGAATTCCCGTAACTCTCCGGTACTCCGAAAAATACCCGAATCACTCGAAACCTTTCCGATGTCCGAATATAGTCGTCCAATATATCGATCTTTACGTCTCAACCATTTCAAGACTCCTCGTCATGTCCCCGATCCCATCCGGGACTCCGAACTCCTTCGGTACATCAAAACTCATAAACTCATAATATAACTATCATCGAAACCTTAAGCGTGCGGACCCTACGGTTCGAGAACAATGTAGACATGACCGAGACATGTCTGTGGTCAATAACCAATAGCGGAACCTGGATGCTCATATTGGCTCCTACATATTCTACGAAGATCTTTATCGGTCAGACCGCATAACAACATACGTTGTTCCCTTTGTTCATCGGTATGTTAGCTTGCCCGAGATTCGATCGTCGGTATCCTCAATACCTAGTTCAATCTCGTTACCGGCAAGTCTCTTTACTCTTTCCGTAATACATCATCTCGCAACTAACTCATTAGTTGCAATGCTTGCAAGGCTTATGTGATGTGCATTACCGAGAGGGCCCAGAGATACCTCTCCGACAATCGGAGTGACAAATTCTAATCTCGAAATACGCCAACCCAACATGTACCTTTGGAGACACCTGTAGAGCTCCTTTATAATCACCCAGTTACGTTGTGACGTTTGGTAGCACACAAAGTGTTCCCTCCGGCAACGGAGTTGCATAATCTCATAGTCATAGGAACATGTATAAGTCATGAAGAAAGCAATAGCAACATACTAAACGATCGGGTGCTAAGCTAATGGAATGGGTCATGTCAATCAGATCATTCATCTAATGATGTGATCTCGTTAATCAAATAACAACTCTTTGTTCATGGTTAGGAAACATAACCATCTTTGATTAACGAGCTAGTCAAGTAGAGGCATACTAGTGACACTCTGTTTGTCTATGTATTCACACATGTATTATGTTTCCGGTTAATACAATTCTAGCATGAATAATAAACATTTATCATGAAATAAGGAAATAAATAATAACTTTATTATTGCCTCTAGGGCATATTTCCTTCAGTCACCACTAGAACCTTTGGCTGGCAAAGACCACCTTTTGTCAGGATAGCTTGTACTAGCTGTCCCCTTTCAAATTGGTCGTTGTTGGCTCCCTTCCCGCTCAATATTTGGGGAGAGGATCAGAGCCTCTATAAATAGGACTAGCCACCACCATAGGCGGGAGAGAGAATTGAAGATCATCCTCAGCCACACAAGTGCACCAAGTACAAGAACACCTCAACCTGAGGAGGTTGTTCTTCCCCTTGTACTATTCATCCTCAGCCCAAGAGGCAATCCACCACCACACTGGAGTAGGGTATTATACCACAACGGTGGCCCAAACCAGTATAAATCTTGTGTCCCTTGTGTTGCAAGTTCGTCGAGTTAGTTTGTGAGATCCAGGCTAAGTTAGGACGCGGATCGATAGGGGGGGAGGTCTTCGCGTGCACCCCAGAGTTCGAACCTTAAGGGTTTTGCCAGAACCCGTGATCCGACAGTGTCTGGTAAATCAGTTGCCGGGAAGAAGCCAAAGAATGGACCCAAGCCCGAGACTCAGTGCTTTTATTGTAAGGGAAATGGTCACTCGAAGCGGAACTGCCCCAAGTACTTAGCGGACAAGAAGGCCAGCAACGCCAAAGGTATATGTGATATACATGTTATTGATGTGTACCTTACCAGCGCTCGTAGTAGCTCCTGGGTATTTGATACCGGTGCGGTTGCTCATATTTGTAACTCAAAACAGGAGTTGCGGAATAAGCGGAGACTAGCGAAGGACGAGGTGATGATGCACGTCGGGAATGGTTCCAAGGTCGATGTGATCGCCGTCGGCACGCTCCCTCTACATCTACCTACGGGATTAGTTTTAAACCTCAATAATTGTTATTTAGTACCAGCTTTGAGCATGAACATTGTATCTGGATCTCGTTTAATGTGAGATGGCTACTCATTTAAATCCGAGAATAATGGTTGTTCCATTTATATGAGAGATATGTTTTATGGTCATGCCCCGCCGGTCAATGGTTTATTTTTGTTTAATCTCGAACGTGATGTTACACATATTCATAGTGTGAATGCCAAAAGATGTAAGGTTGATAATGATAGTCCTACATACTTGTGGCACTGCCGCCTTGGTCACATTGGTGTCAAACGCATGAAGAAACTCCATGCAGATGGACTTTTGGAGTCTCTTGATTATGAATCATTTGACACGTGTGAACCATGCCTCATGGGCAAAATGACCAAGACTCCGTTCTTCGGAACAATGGAGCGAGCAACCAACTTATTGGAAATCATACATACTGATGTGTGCGGTCCAATGAGAGTTGAGGCTCGCGGTGGCTATCATTATGTTCTCACCCTCACTGATGACTTAAGTAGATATGGGTATGTCTACTTAATGAAACAAAAGTCTGAGACCTTTGAAAAGTTCAAGGAATTTCAAAGTGAGGTAGATAATCAACGTGACAGGAAAATAAAGTTCTTACGATCAGATCGTGGAGGAGAATACTTGAGTCACGAGTTTGGCATGCACTTAAGGAAATGTGGAATTGTTTCACAACTCACACCGCCTGGAACACCTCAGCGAAATGGTGTGTCTGAACATTGTAATCTCACTCTATTGGATATGGTGCGATCTATGATGTCTCTTACCGATCTACCGCTATCATTTCGGGGTTATGTTTAGAGACTGTCGCATTCACTTTAAATAGGGCTCCGTCGAAATCCGTTGAGACGACACCGTATGAATTATGGTTTGGAAAGAAACCTAGGCTGTCATTTCTGAAAGTTTGGGGATGCGATGCTTATGTCAAGAAACTTCAACCTAAAAAGCTTGAACCCAAGTCAGAAAAATGCATCTTCATAGGATACCCTAAGGAAACTATTGGGTATACCTTCTACCTCAGATCCGAAGGCAAGATCTTTGTTGCCAAGAATGGATCCTTTCTAGAGAAAGAGTTTCTCTCGAAAGAAGTAAGTGGGAGGAAAGTAGAACTTGATGAGGTACTGCCTCTTGAACCAGAAAGTAGCGCAGCTTAGGAAGATGTTTTTGTGCTGCCTGCACTGACTAGAGAGGAAGTTAATGATGATGATCATGAAACTTCGGATCAAGTTGCTACTGAACTTCGTAGGTCCACGAGGACACGTTCCGCACCAGAGTGGTACGGCAACCCTATCCTGGAAATCATGTTGTTAGACAACGGTGAACCTTCGAACTATGAAGAAGCGATGGCGGGCCCATACTCCAACAAATGGCTTGAAGCCATGAAATCCGAGATAGGATCCATGTATGAAAATGAAGTATGGACTTTGATAGACTTTCCCGTTGATCGGCAAGCCATAGAGAATAAATGGATCTTTAAGAAGAAGACTGACGCGGATGGTAACGTGACCATCTATAAGGCTCAGCTTGTCGCTAAGGGTTATCGACAAGTTCAAGGGGTAGACTACGATGAGACTTTCTCACCCGTAGCGACGCTGAAGTCCGTCCAAATCATGTTAGCAATTGCCACATTCTATGATTATGAGATATGGAAAATGGATGTCAAAACAACATTCCTTAATGGTTTCCTTAAGGAAGAATTGTATATGATGTAGCCGGAAGGTTTTGTTGATCCTAAGAATGCTGACAAGGTATGCAAGCTCCAACGCTCAATCTATGGGCTGGTGCAAGGATCTTGGAGTTGTAACATTCGCTTTGATGAGATGATCAAAGCGTTTGGGTTTATGCAGACTTATGGAGAAGCCTGTGTTTACAAGAAAGTGAGTGGGAGCTCTGTAGCATTTCTCATATTATATGTGGATGACATACTATTGATGGGAAATGATATAGAACTTTTGGAAAGCATAAAGGCCTACTTGAATAAGTGTTTTTCAATGAAGGACCTTGGAGAAGCTGCTTACATATTAGGTATCAAGATCTATAGAGATAGATCGAGATGCCTCATTGGTCTTTCACAAAGCACATACCTTGACAAGATATTGAAGAAGTTCAATATGGATCAGTCCAAGAAGGGGTTCTTGCATGTATTGCAAGGTGTGAAATTGAGCACAGCTCAATGCCCGACCTCGGCAGAAGATAGAGAAAAAATGAGTGTCATCCCCTATGCCTCAGCCATAGGGTCTATTATGTATGCCATGCTGTGTACCTGACCTGATGTGAACCTTGCCGTAAGTTTGGTAGGGAGATACCAAAGTAATCCCGACATGGAACACTGGACAGCGGTCAAGAATATCCTAAAGTACCTGAAAAGGACTAAGAATATGTTTCTCGTTTATGGAGGTGACGAAGAGCTCGTTGTAAAGGGTTACGTCGATGCTAGCTTCGACACAGATCTAGATGACTCCAAGTTACAAACCGGATACGTGTACATTTTGAATGGTGGGGCAGTCAGCTAGTGCAGTTGCAAGCAAAGCGTCGTTGCGGGATCTACATGTGAAGCGGAGTACATAGCAGCCTCGGAGGCAGCACATGAAGCAGTCTGGATAAAGGAGTTCATCACCGACCTAGGAGTTATTCCCAATGCGTCGGGCCCAATGACTCTCTTCTCTGACAACACTGGAGCTATTGCCCTTGCCAAGGAGCCCATGTTTCACAAGAAGACCAGGCATATCAAGCGTCGCTTCAACTCAATTCATGAATATATTCAGGATGGAGACATAGATATTTGTAAAGTGCATGCTGATCTGAATGTCGAAGATCCGTTGACTAAACCTCTTCCGCAAGCAAAACATGATCAACACGAGAACTCTATGGGTGTTCGATTCATCACAATGTAACTAGATTATTGACTCTAGTGCAAGTGGGAGACTGTTGGAAATATGCCCTAGAGGCAATAATAAAGTGTTTATTATTATATTTCCGTGTTCATGATAATTGTCTATTGTTCCTGCTATAATTGTGTTAACCGAAAACCGTAATACATGTGTGAATACATAGATCATAATATCTCCCTAGTAAGCCTCTAGTTGACTAGCTTGTTGATCAATAGATGGTCATGGTTTCCTGACCATGGACACTGGATGTCATTGATAACGGGATCACATCATTAGGAGAATGATGTGATGGACAAGACCCAATCCGAAGCGTAGCACAAGATCGTGTAGTTCGTTTGCTAAATCTTTTCTAATGTCAAGTATCATTTCCTTAGACCATGAGATTGTGCAACTCCCAGATACCGTAGGAATGCTTTGGGTGTACCAAACGTCACAACGTAACTGGGTGGCTATAAAGGTGCACTACAGGTATCTCCGAAAGTATCTATTGGGTTGGCATGAATCGAGACTGGGATTTGTCACTCCATATGATGGAGAGGTATCTCTGGGCCCACTCGGTAATGCATCATCATAACAAGCTCAATGTGACTAAGGAGTTATCCATGGGATCATGCGTTACGGAACGAGTAAAGAGACTTGCCGGTAACGAGATTGAACGAGGTATAGAGATACCGACGATCGAATCTCGGGCAAGTAACATGTCGATAGACAAAGGAAATTGTATACGGGATTGATTGAATCCTCGACATCGTGGTTCATCCGATGAGATCATCGTGGAACATGTGGGAGCCAACATGGGTATCCAGATCCCGCTGTTGGTTCTTGGCCGGAAAGATGTCTCGGTCATGTCTGCATGGTTCCCGAACCCGTAGGGTCTACACACTTAAGGTTCGATGATGCTAGGGTTATAGGGAAAGTATGTACATGGTTATTGAATGTTGTTCGGAGTCCCGGATGAGATCCCGGATGTCGCGAGGAGTTCCGGAATGGTCCGTTGGTAAAGAATGATATATAGGAAGTGAGGATTTGGACACCGGAAGTGTTCCGGGCATCACCGGCAATGTACCGGGACCACCGGAAGGGTTCCGGGGGTCCACCGGGAGGAGCCACCAGCCCCGGAGGCTTGCGTGGGCCAAGAGTGGGATGGGACCAGCCCCTGAATGGGCTGGTGCGCCTCCCACCAAGGCCCATGGCACAGCAAAGGGGGGAGGGGGAACCCTAGGCGCAGATGGGCCTAGCTAAGACCCACCCTAGGACGCCCCCCTCTCTCCCCCTCTATCCCATCTAGGGTTGCCGCCCCCTAGGGAGGGAACCCTAGAGGGGGCGCAGCCCCCTCCCCTCATCCTATATGTAGTGGGGGTTTTGAGGCTGCCATACACAAAAGTCTCTCTGCGCAGCCCTACCTCTCCACCTCCTCATCTTTCATAGTGCTTGGCGAAGCCCTGCTGGAGAACCACGCTGCTCCACCACCACCACGCCGTCGTGCTGCTGCTGGAGTTGTCTTCCCCAACTCCTCCCTCCTCCTTGCTGGATCAAGGCATGGGAGACGTCACCAGGCTGCACGTGTGTTGAAGGCGGAGGCGCCGTTGTTCGGCGCTTAGATCAGAATCGACCGCGATCTGAATCGCTGCGTGTACGACTCCACCAACCGCGTTCTTGTAACGCTTCCGCTTAGTGATCTTCAAGGGTATGAACATGCACTCACTCTCTCTCATTGCTAGTATCTCCTAGATTGATCTTGGTGACACGTAGGAAAATTTTGAATTACTGCTACGTTCCCCAATAGTATCGACACGCCATGCGAGTGTATTCTCTTGATTTCCCCAACAGCATCATCAAGATCTAAGAGGTTGTTATTCTGCTGATGGTTGGTATGCGTGTCTTTGTATAATTCAACTTCTTTCATGAACCCGTATCACCAAGGCATAACTTTTTTCGTAGAGCAGATTCCCGCTGACGAGTGTTTCCATCATAGTTTTCATCCATCTGCGCATATGTGGCTTGAACCTGCACAATGCCCCTTTAGCGTGTGTAAGTGGGAATCGATAAAAGAAAACTACTATTATAGAGGGTAGTATTTCAATCGTTTGTAAATGTTGAAAACATCTTGTTAGTCCAAGTATAAGGAGGTTGTTTTACAAGACCGCAGAAGATATGAATTGTGTAAACCCACGTCAAAGCAACCACGTTGTTTCATAAGCAGGGGTACTTTTTCACTGGCCTACATTATGAGATTCAGATGTCCCATACAAAAGTCAGGTCGAACCAAACCATCATTCATGAGAAATGATCATTCAAATCATTAGTTGTGATCCTTGTAGATTTCTATTTTAAGATGAAGATTACCTACACGGTGAGGCATGGGTTGACGAAATGCAGTGGGCAAGATACTGCATGTTTTACTGTCGTGGCCCCTTGTTCAACCTCAACATAAGATCGGATTGATAGCTGCCTAGGCGCCTTGGAATCTGGTGGCAACAATTTTTTTGGCAGACTGTGCCGACTTGAAATTGTAGTGGAATACTGGATCCCAATGATCATGAAATGGCTTGATGGCTGTCGCTTCACAGTTCTGCAATTCCTTCTCACCGATGGTACTTGTGCTCTGCCAAAACAGACTCTTCCCTACCATCATACATAGAGTGGATCAATGAAAATTGTGAAGGTAATACTACGAATTGCATAAAATTAGTTTCTAGATTAATTTGAAGGGAAAACATTTGGAGTTGTCTATCAACTAGACTTGACCTATCATGAGGACTAAAAAGCAGCAGTCTTCAAATAAAATTTCTCCTCTTGCTTCCAATCTTTTGTAAGTGTTGAAAACCTCTTGAAATTGGCCCGGTAGATTTCAAATCTATGTATGATGAAAATCTATGTATAAAATTAGTGTTGAACGATAGTTTTCTCTTGAAATCTCTGTTCTTGTCACCATCGTCGGTGCCACAGAGCGCAGAGCTTTCGCCCGATAGTTCTCACGTGTCACCACGAGGTCTTCAGAAGAAGCATGACGAGCTCAAGTCCCCAGATCCGGATTGAGACGCCCTCACGGAGACCGAGAGCGCGCCCGAGCTACCTTGCGCCAAGCCTCTCGCCGCACACATGACCAAGAGACAATGCCACCACCGCCGCCATGGTGCCCGCCGGAGAGCCAACCGTGCGGACCACCTTCCAAGGCCGCCGCCCCGGCATCCATGCCACGAGACAAAGCCGACTGTCTGCTTCACCGTGCACAAACCGTGGTTAGAGAAGGCCGCATCAGCCCCCAGGCCAGGGTCAGCGCCACCACCGTAGGGGCACCCACGCCTAAAGTCCCCTCCTATCCAGGTGGACCAGGGGGAGGGGGGACATGGTCCAGTAGCTACCGACGGGCATCATCGAGCCATCAACTCAGAGGACGCCGTGGCCTACGGCACAGATCCGACTGCTGGCACAACGTTGTCTTGACCACCACCGCCACGGTCCTTCATCAATGCCATAACGAGAAGACGCCCCCCAATCGAACCACAAGCTCCCATCTTGACCGGAACAGAGGTGGCCCAGAGCCGTGCACAGACTCCAGGGTGACCGAACGCCAGACGCCACGCGAGGAGCGATGAGCCCCGGGCAGGAGGACTGCGTCAAACTCTCGCACCGGAGGCCAGTACGCGTTGCCGGCCAACTACCAGCCAATGCATCCGAGGGGCGGATGCCGCCCCATCAGATACGGGCATCTTGGATCCAGATGAGAGGCCGCCAAGGCAGCCGACAGTCCGGCCGCTGAGCAGCCGCATCCACGGTGCCAGCCCCGTGCCCCCTCGGCTCTCCACGCATCGTCCCGCCACCGCCGCCCGAGGCCAAGGTGTCCACCGTCCACCCACTGACCTGCCTCCGCCCGCCCGTGAGAAGAGCCGTCGACTACCTTGCTGCCAACAGCCATCGTCCGACGCCCAGGAAGCGCCAGGCCGCGCCGCCCACATCCCTCATTGCATAAGCCCCTCACGCGCCAGATCCACACCGTCAAAGCTCACCCTGCACGATCCTCCACCGTCCACGCCGCCACCACGCCAGCGGCCTCCAGCGCGCCCGCGCGGCGTCGTGTCGCGGCGTCCATGCCACACCTCTGCCTACGGGGGATCGAGAGGGCCCTGCCGCCGCCGGCCCGGACGAGCTTTGCCCGACCAGACCCTTTGGCGGCGGCGGGAGAGGAGGAGGGAGGGTGGGGATCTTGGCGGCGGCCGCCTAGGGTTCCCTCCCCCCCCCCCCCCCCCGCCGCACGGGGGCAGCGCGGGAGGGAGAGGGAGAGTGCAATCAATCAACCCTATTGGTCTTGTCTCCTACGGTGAACTTAACTACGCTACTCAATCGAAGATCTCGGGAAAACCACAGAGTGAAATACACTGCTAGATGGTCATGACAAATCATGATGACAGGCATTACGCAACCAGCAAGCAATAAAACATGCTGCCATATGGTCATGTTGTACAGCACTACTAGTTACCACAACAATTCAAGCTAATCATTCTACTAGAATATGAGAACTACCCAATTTTCAGAACCACATTATGTAAAAGTACATATGATGACTTAGTGGGTTCGCTTAGTAAGGTAAATTATTCAGCTATTGTAGTGGACTGAAATGCCATAGTACTCTAACAGCCTCACTAGAAGTTAACTTGTGGAAGTCTTAAATAAACAATGGTGTGGGATCTTATATCAGTAGATAGAACATGAAGCATGACTTTTTCTCAAAATAAAAACATAAAGCAACCTGGCAGAGCAGCCACAAGGTGCATAATTAGATATAACAGGGTGCTTGAACACTATGAAAAAAATAGTATATCCGCAGAAAATATGAACATACAAGAAGCAAAGCAATCAATCAATGAAATGTATAGTAGATATGTGCAAAATTAAAATTGAGAAACATGTGACCAGTAGTATTCTGGATGTCAAGCCTCACAGCTGGTCGACTATATTTGGTGGTCATGCAGTTGAAACTTGAAAGATATAACATCCCCAAAATTCATGCTAAATCAATAAACCTAGTTTCCATAGGTGCACATAGAGCTTCAAATTTCAAACACCGGGAGAGTAAAATGCACTGCTAGATGGCCGTGACTCATGATCAATCATGATGACAGGCAATATGCAACCAGCAACCAATAAAAATCATGCTGCCAGATGGTCACATATAGTGTACCACTAGTTACTTCAGCTATTCAAGCTAATCATTCTAGTATAATCTGGGAAGTACACAATGTTCAGATAACATATGCAAAACAATCCTAAAGCAGTGCACTACATGTAGATGCTGGAGAATGATACTAACCATCTACATTAGAAGATTTCAACTGGTGCAAAAGGGTCGTCCTCATAAAACTTTGCTCCCCGCTGAGAGGTCCAGCATCTGCCTCCTTCAGTACCAGTACTCTCATAGGCAGAAATCTTACATTCACTGGATAGCATCCCATCCACGGACCTTGAAATGAGTCTTGGATTGGTCATCAAAATGACCGCATGATTTAAAACACATGCACTCTTGAATAAGTATCCCCGTGATGAACAACATCACATTTTCGATAACTTTCAAAAATAAACAGCACACATTCAGTGACACACGATTGCAAACTGAAGAATGGAAAGATGGGATCCGAGACACGTACCATGGAGTAGATTGGGCATGGATGCTGGTCAGTTGGTCGGGCGTTTCATTTTGTCGAGCAGCTGGCGGACATGCTGCCATTGGAGTTGGGAGGGGTCAGTGGGTATGAGGGGGAGGAGGTCATGGACGTCCGTGGCAGCGAGGAGACGGATAAGAGCCAGCGCCGCGTCCTTGAGGTTATGCTCCACCGCCGGTGGTGGTGGTTGAGAGCTGAGGAGTGAGGATGTGATGCGATAAGCCAGTGAGCAGACCTCGAGCCACTTAGGGGTTACGGCTCGGTCGGTTCGGTTGGAACCGAAACGTGCCGGTCGATTGCCCTATTGGCACGCGGTGGTTTGGGAGCACTCCACGGTCGCTGGCCGCCGGAGCTCGGAGAGGCAACCGGACAGGAATTAAAAAAAAAGATAGAAGAGAAGAAAATGGTTGGGCTCTCTTAGCCCGGCCCAAGAGAAAAAAGGGCTCCTCGTGCGTGCCCAACCAGAGCGAGAGAGAGGGAAAAAAAAGGCCAGAGAGACGAGGAGGTGGCCGTTAAATTCAGTTCGTCCCCGCCCTCCCCGCGTACTCGTCGCTCGAAACCTTCTTCCTCCTCCCACCTCCGTCCCAACTCCCAACGCCACCGCGCCGCACTGCGACTCCCCCCACCGGAAGCCATCCACTGCACCGCACCCTCCTCCCCCTCCACCCCAAACCACATCGTGCTCCCTCCGCAAGCCCGCATCCTCTGCGATGGAGCAAATTGGCCAGCGGCCACCGCCTCCGGAGCCGGTGCCACGCCCACCGCCGACGCCGGGGAGCTGGATCAGGATCTTGCGCTCGGTGGCCTCTTCATTGGGCTTATCTCTCAGCTCGCTCATGATGCTAGTGTGGCGCGCATGCCGCTTACCGGTGGGCCAAGACGAGGAGGAGCGCAATGAGACCAAGAACAAGAACAAGAAGCAATCAACGACGGATGGCCAGGACGATGAGGATCGCCGGAGGAGGATGGAGAGGGAGGCCAGGAATAAGGCCAAGGCGGAGGCCGAGGCGAAGGCCAAGGCGGAGGCGGAGGCGGAGGCCGAGAAGAAGAGGCAAGAGGAGGAGGCCAAGAAAAGGAAGGAGGAGGAGGCGGCGGCCAAGGAGGTGGAGGATGCCAGGAGGAAGAAGGCATAGGCCAAGAAGAAGGAGGAGGAGAAGCTTGCCGAGGCCATCAAAAAGGCCAATGAGAAGAAGGAGGAGACGAAGAGACGGCAGCGGGAGGACGACGCGCGGAGGAAGGAGGAGGCCAGGATGGAGGAGGAGGACAGGCAAAGGAGGCGGGAGGAGGCCCAGAGGAGGAAGGAGGCGGACAAGAACAAGGATGAGTATGAAGTACGATCGATCATGCGCTTGCTCGTTCCTTTTGTTACGAGTTCAGTTTTCCTGTTCCTTTCTGCTCCTGTCTGAATGGCAAAATGAGGATCATCAGCGTTACTTTCTGTTCATCATCGTGTTTTGACCGATCATCAGCGTTTAGGCAGGTTTACATCTCTGAAAAAAACTGATGTTTGCTGTCACTATAATGGTAGAATAGTTTACTGTCACATTACAATTTACACCCCAATCGATTGCCATGTTTTAGTTTCTACTGAAGAGGTGTCTGAAAAATTCCCACCTCTGCTTATGGATGATGCAGAGGGTGTTGATTCTTTGTATGGAATTTTAGTTAGTGTTCGATCTTGATGAAGTGGCCGTTCTAAGGATAAATCACCACCCCGGTCTCTATATCTAGTCAGGTTGCTCTTTTCCCCTTTGTTATCAAGACTACAGCCACCACTAAGCCTACCTGAAAACCTTTGGTCATTTGAAGATGGGGATTTATCAGATAGCTGTTTTGGTGAAGAATGTGAATCTTTCCTTAGTGTTTGATCATATTGTGACGATGTAGAAATTTCCAATGGTATGTCACGTGACTGCAGATCATCCTTTTGTTTGAGCCTTTCCAAAGACCAATTGCCCATTATGTTTTACTAGTTTGCTGCATTTTTGTTGCTCATAGGCATGAAATTGACTGGCTGATTCTGAAAACTGTTTGACTGTTGTAGATCGAGAGGGACGCTCACAGGAGCTTCTGGGATAAGAACATTAGCAGCCTCAAGAAGAATCAAATGACCTAATGCATGATCTGCTTCTTTGAAAACCAGAACTCTGAATATGGCTGTACTGACCATGAGGCAGCGCTTTTCTCTCGACTTCCTAACTGAGTGTGGTAAACTAAATTTAGGGACTAATCTTTTTTTTGTTTGTTTCTTTCTTTTCAGAAGGATCACCATATCGGAAATCGTCACAAAGCGGGAGTGGAACACTGCAAGAAGCCGGGTTGCTATGTGATTGCCAAGGACAAGAGCCAGCTAGGGAAGCACCGGTACTATTGTCATAACATGCGCAAGTAAAATGGTATATACTCTGCACTTCATGAAGATTATGCTCTGGTTAGCATGAAGGCTGCCCTTGTTATAGCCTTTAGAATTCGCAGGAATCTCTTTTGAGAATTTTGTACAAATATTGCGAACACTCTCATAATAAATTTTAAGACTAAATGCCATTGATTTTCCTTTCAGATTGTTCATCATATCAGCAGGTCGCACAAGGGAGTTGGGATTGAAAGTTGCAAGAAGAAGGGTTTCCTTGTTATAGCCGAGGAACATCTAGCTCCATAGTTTGAGCAAATGAGCCCACTGTTTGGTGCTTCTGTAGCAAGTGATTAGCATTAGTTTTTTACTTTGTTTCACAAGAGACTTCTGCAGCGAGTGCTAGCATTAGTTTTTACTCTGTTTCTTTCACATGAGATGTGTGCACTAGGGTCTAGTGTGCTCATTGGAGAATTTTGTACAAAAATCTTGTGAATGGTCTTTTGTGATGGATGGAAAGGCTTTGGTGTCTTAGATTCTAACGAAGACTGTTTATACAGTAGAATTTAGTACTGATGTTTCCACTTCTATTGAATCCTTTACATTCAGAATACGAACAATAGTGTGGCAAATCCTACAAATGATATTATGCAGCAGCTGCAGAACAGGAAAAAATGAGTGGCTGCTGGTATACAAACAGAAATAGAAATAGCACATTGTCTTTGTGATGGTTTCCTGGTTTGTGTGTTTTTGGACCATATGCTACCCTCTGCGATGAAAATGTACTGATGAAAATCTGCATTAGTTAACACCTCATTGTATTTGGGTCTGTTTTCAAGACAAACAAAATACAGATGCAGGGTCCGAATGTAAATTCAGAACAAGCCAGAATGATCTGGTCCTTACATAATGTCTCTCAACTAGACTTGACCTATCATAAGAACTAAAAAACATCAGTCTTCAAATAAAATCCCTCATCTTGCCAGCCTTGGATTGAACAGCATTTGGCACAAGCAACAGCTTGCCTACGCTTGCAGTTAGAAAAGAGACGCCATTTCTGGTAGTGGTATAGACACACCATGCCAGTGTATTCGCTTGTTTTCCCCAACAGCATCATCAAGATCTAAGAGGTTGTTACTGCTGATGGTCGGTATGCGTGTCTCTGTATTATTGAACATCTTTCATACACCTGTATCACCAAGGCATAAGCATTCTTGGTAGAGCAAATTCTGCGCATACGTGGCTTGAACCTGCACAATGCCCCATGGCGTGTGTAAGTGGGAATCGATAAAAAAAATTCTACTATTATAGAGTGTAGTATTTCGATGAACAGTACACCATTCAATATTTACTAGACATCTATCCAATCTTTTGTAAGTGCTGAAAACCTCTTGTTAGTCCAAGTATAAGGAGGCTGTTTACCAAGATCGCAGAAGATATGAATTGTGTAAACCCTCGTCAAAGCAACCACGTTGTTTTATAAGCACGGGTACTTTTTCACTACCCTACATTATGATATTCAGATGTCCCATACAAAAGTCAGGTCGAACCAAACCATCATTCACGAGAAATGATCATTCAGATCATTAGTTCTGATCCCTGTAGATTTCAATTTTAAGATATAGATTACCTACACTGTGAGGCATGGGTTGATGTTTGACTGTCGTAGCCCCTTGTTCAACCTCAACGTGAGATCAGATTCATAGCTGGCTAAGCGCCTTGGAATCTGGTGCCAACAGTTTTTTCCCTATTTTTTTGGAAGACTACGCCAACTTGAAATTGTAGTGGAATATTGGATCCCCATTGAGCATGAGATGGCTTGATGACTGTCGCTTCAGGGTTCTGTAATGCCCTCTCACCGATTAACAGATTCTTCTCCACCATTAAGATACCTCTGAAATCTGGAGCTTTCTATTATACACTGAGTGGATCAATAAAATTGTGAAGGTAATACTAAGAATTGCATAAAATTAGTTTCTAGGATAATTTGAAGGGAAAACATTTGGATTATGCCACCAGTTCCGCAAGTGTTTATGCTCATGTTCTATGCTGCAATTTTGCCGACATGCATTCTTCTATTTTTATTTTTAACCAAGACATGCACATGCCTTACAGGGAGCATAAAATTGCATTATATACAAGGATAACAAAAATAAACCAGCTAAATAAATACTCCCTCCGTTCCAAATTACTCATCGTTATTTTAGTTCAAATTTGAACTAAAACAACGACGAGTAATTTGGACGGAGGGAGTAGTGAATTAGCACTGGTAATCATACCTACATAAGAAGCTGTGGAGTTCAGGTTGTTCGGGAGGGGGTACATACCAGAGGCACACGTCTTCACCTCATAAGGAAATCGTGATGTTTCCATGGGTATGCCGACAAACATGCCGACCACAGTACCGTTCGGTCTAAATTAAAGATTCTAAACTGTTTCGAGTGGCAATCTTCCTCTTTTTCAAAGTAACTCAGCCGAAATGCTTGCCAAAGCATGAAGAACCGTATCAAGTAGGCCAGGAGCAAGAGTGTAATTTACTTATACCATTCAAATAAATCTTCAGTTATCTTGAACCATGGACAGGGATAAGCAATTCCACTGACATGTACCGGTAATAATCAGAAAATGATGTCACCTTCAATGGCTAGTTAATGAAGAACATTCCAATTAAATAAATGATACAGACACAATGAAAGCATCAGAAATATATAGTACATCATACAGAAGAGAATAATAGACCATGCTACTGGATGGTTACTACATGGCTTGTACTTCCAGTTATTATTTTTTCTGAGAGTACGCAAATTGTACTTTCAGTTATAGTGGGGGTGGGGGGGAGGGGTATCAAACAAACAATATTCAGCCAAAATATGCATGTGAATAGGAAAGAAATGTGAGAACAGAAAACGGAATTGTTGTAGAGCACCATTTCCATTCCTAATATTTATTTTTCGGCCATAGTTTCATCAGATACAGCAAACAATGTATGGAAAAAAGAGATAAACGGAACATGCTTCCTTTGTCATAGCATCTGCCCACCAAAGAGTGGCAAATTTGGTCGACATACCCCATAATCAAGGTACATAATTAAAAAAAGCTACCTATTTGTACAATGACAGGTTCATCACTGTAAGACTGGGTGTTATCCATATGGGACTTGGCCAGCTGGACCAAAGCGGGGACACAATTTCCTCCCTACTGTCATCTTCAAGGTTGAGAACACCTATGTCCCGGGGATTCGTCTTATACTTCCAATTGTGTTGCTCATCATCTGCGAAATAGACACAATTTGCCTTCAGTTGCGGATATTCTTCAGCACTAAGGCATATAGACTGGTTACGCCCCAGAAACAACACGTTATGATGCAAGCTATTTATTTCCACAAGCTCTTGTGCTTCCATATCGACTTTGTGTAACAAGATTTTATTAGTTTTAACTATGAGCTCCTCATAGCCCGCATCTATGAGTTCAGCCTTCCTGCAAACTTGCAGCAGATCACCCCATGGAGCCTGAAGAAGGTAGAATTCGCCCCTGTACTCAGAACTGTGAATGGCAATCTCATCTGCAATTATATTCCTCGTGACGGTAGGACCAGTGAGGTCAAAAGCATCCATTCTTCCGGCTCTTGTGGATGCATACAATAGACCATCCATGTAGATGCATTGATCATAGTCCCAATCCAGCGTCAGCAAGGTCCACTTACAATCTCCTACCCTTGCAAACGAAAGCTGACATCCTGGACCATGGATGAGAACCACAATGTAGCTTCCTGTGGACGGATCCGGAAAGATAAATACCCTGATGTAGACATGGTCACGAAGCTTGTCAGGAGCATGGGTTATCATTTCGGGACCAACCATTTCAGGGTCTAAATCCGGATCGTACAGTTGCTCCCACAATTCATACATAATAACTGTGCCTGCATTGTCAAAGATTGGCTCTACATAACCAATGGTGACCACCGACGGGAGAGCAATCTGTTGGCCAGTGACCGGATTGATAAGGTGTAGCTCAGACTTGTCATCCGCAGTAACTAGCCAACCATGCGATGACCCAATAAGATACCTGCTGCGGATGGGTGGATCCGGGAGAGTTAAATTGTAGACCCTCTTCTCTGCGAGGCTGTAGAGACAAGCTACATTCTAACCAGCAGATTCAGAGGTGTAGAGGAGGCAAGGCGTTTGAGGCCGTTTGTACAGCTTAAGCTGGCTGCAGAGGCTGGTATACGCCGAGCGCCAGGAGGAGCTGACAGAGGCCGCACGCATGAGGTCAGGTATCTCCAGGAGTGAAAATATGTCCATCAATACATCCTGCGGCAGCTCCGGCAAATTTCTCACCACAGTTTCAGTTTCCATGGGTGGTGAGACCTTTCTCAATACATCCTGCAGCAGCTCCGGCAGTTTTCTCAACACAGTTTCAGTTTCCATCGCTGGTGAGACCTTTCTGAATTTCCCCAATGAACAGGGAGAAAGAGCCAGGAGCTTAGGCAAAACTTTCAGGCCAAAATGAGCAAAGCTCGTTATCCTGGCTACGCTACAGACCTCCATTGGAGCAATTGCAAAAGCAGGTCTTGTTGGAGAAGAGTTGCTTCAGCGGCAAACCAACTGGACTTGGCTTGTATCTAATCTGATGAGAAGAAGCACACCGAGGGCTGGCTGCACTTTATATCCAGTCGAGCCGAGGCCTCACCTGTGATCCGATTAGAAGAAGGGAGTCCGGATCCAGCGAGGATTGTTGCCGTAGAAACTCCGAAAAGATCTGGAATTCGAATCCGAGCAATTACCGCAAGGGCTCCCCAACGATGGGAGAGGAAAACCAACTGATTGCCCGCCGCAGTGTAGCCCGACGGCTCGGCCGTCCCAGGATCCGCGAGAAGGCAGAAGGTAGCGCCGGCGAGCTTGGGCTTCGTCGGCGGCGGTAAACGGGATGCAGGAGGGGTGGTGAGATTAGCAGTGGAAGGTAGCGGCGAGAAGGTGCTTGGCTCCGACGTCTTCGTCGCAGGCGGCGGCGTTGTGGGGGCAGGTTGCCTTTGCAGAGGTGAGCGGAGAGGGCGTCAGTTATGCGACCGAGCACTGTGTGCTCCGCGCGAGCGAACGATTCCTTTTTCATTTTCTTTTTTATTTGAAAACTTGCGCGCGAGCGAACGATTCCTTTTCCTTTTTCTTTTTATTAGAACTTCCGAGCCAGCGACCGATTCAATTTAATCGTATTGGAGTCCGCCGTTTAGTAGATTTTTTTTTCTGTCTGACAAACTCCAGAAACGCTTCCACTCAACCGACCGATTATCTCACTTCGTTCACTGCCTCTGTGATCGTTAGATCTGCCTTTCATGTTACCACGACTAAAGCAGTGTTCTCCTATTTCACGCTCATTCTTGACTCCGCCAAGCCATGACCGTTCACCATCGACCTCACGGCGATGCACGTTGGTCCCTTTGAACTCTCACTTCTAGAAGCTCCTTTTTTCCGAGGACGAGATATGGACGGCCACCAAGCACTTTCCAATGGGTCAAACACCGGGCCCGGATGATTTCGCCATTGAGTTTATGCAGAGTGCTTGAGAGGTGATCAAGGAGGACATTTGCGGTGTGTTCAGCGAGCTACATTCGCTCAATTTTCGAGGCTTTCGCAAGCTTAATGAGGCACTCATTACTCTACTTTTCAAGAAGGCGGACGCTGTGTCACTCTTCAACTACCGGCTAATCAGTTTGATCCACCTCATAGTCAAGCTTTTTGTGAAGCCTCTCTCTCTCCGGCTCGCCTCGCATCTCAGCAGTATGGTTTCCATCAACCGAAGCGCGTTCATCGCTAGCAGAAGCATTCATGATAACTTCCTACTCGTGCAACAAATGGCACGCCTTCTTCATTATCTTAAAGCTAATAGGATGCTTCTGAGGCTTGACATCCCTGCGCATTCGACTCGGTATCCTGCTTTTTCCTTCTCGAGATACTTCGACTGTTGGGGAACATAGCATGCAATTTCAAAAAAAATCCTACGATCACGCAAAATCTATCTACGAGATGCATAGCAACGAGAGGGGAGAGTGTCTCCACGTACCCTCGTAGACCGAAAGCGGAAGCGTTAGGTTAACGCGGTTGATGTAGTCGAACGTCTTCACGATCCAACCGATCTAGTACCGAACATACGGCACCTCCGAGTTCAGCACACATTCAACTCGATGACGTCCCTCGAACTCTTTATCCAGCAGAGGGTCGAGGGAGAGTTTCGTCAGCAGACGGCATGGTGACGGTGATGGTGATGTGATCCGCGAAGGGCTTTGCCTAAGCACTACGACGCTATGACCGGAGGAGTAAACTGTGGAGGGGGGCACCGCACACGGCTAAGAGAATAATTGTTGTGCTATGGGTGCCCCCCCCCCGGTATATAAAGGAGGAGGGGAGGAGGCCGGCCACAAGGGGCGCGCCATAGGGGGGAAACCGACTAGGACTCCCAATCCTAGTCGGCCCCCTTTCCTTTCTATCGGAGGGGAAAAGGGAAGCAGAGGGAGAGGGAAAGAGGAAAGGGGGCCGCGCCCCCTCCCCCTTGTCCAATTCAGACTCCCTTGGGGGAGGCACCCCTTGCGGGATCCCCTCTCTCTCCCCTATGGCCCATGAAGGCCAATTACTTCCCCGGGGGGTTTCGGTAACCCCTCGGTTCTCCGATAAATATCTGAAACGTCCCGAAACCATTCCGGTGTCTGAATACCTTCGTCTAATATATCAATCTTTACCTCTCGACCATTTCGAGGCTCCTCGTCATGTATGTGATCACATCCGGGATTCCGAACAATCTTCGGTCACCAAGACACATAACTCATAACACAAATCGCCATCGAACGTTAAGCATGCGGACCCTACGGGTTCGAGAACTATGTAGACATGACCGAGACACATCTCCGATCAATAACCAACAGCGGAACCTGGATGCTCAAATTGGTTCCTACATATTCTACGAATATCTTTATCGGTCAAACCGCAATGACAACATACGTCATTCCCTTTGTCATCGGTATGTTACTTGCCCAAAATTCGATCGTCGGTATCATCATACCTAGTTGAATCTCGTTACCGGCAAGTCTCTTTACTCATTCTGTAATGCATCGTCCCGCAACTAACTCATTAGTCACATTGTTTACAAGGCTTATAGTGATGTGCATTACCGAGAGGGCCCAGAGATACCTCTCCAATACTCGGAGTGAAAAATCCTAATCTCGATCTATGCCAACCCAACAAACACCTTCGGAGACACCTGTAGAGCATCTTTATAATCACCTAGTTACGTTGTGACGTTTGATAGCACACAAGGTGTTCCTCCGGTATTCAGGAGTTGCATAATCTCATAGTTGTATAAGTCATGAAGAAAGCAATAGCAATAAAACTTAACGATCATTATGCTAAGCTAACGGATGGGTCTTGTCCATCACATCATTCTCCTAATGATGTGATCTCGTTCATCAAATGGCAACACATGTCTATGGTCAGGAAACTTAACCATCTTTGATTAATGAGCCAGTCAAGTAGAGGCATACTAGGGACACTATGTTTTGTCTATGTATTCACACATGTATCAAGTTCCCTGTTAATACAATTATGGCATGAATAATAAACATTTATCATGATATAAGGCAATATAAATAACAACTTTATTATTGCCTCTGGGGCATATTTCCTTCAGTCTCCCACTTGCACTAGAGTCAATAATCCAGATTACATTGTAATGATTCTAACACCCATGGAGTCTTGGTGTTGATCATGTTTTACTCGTGGAAGAGGCTTAGTCAACGGGTCTGCAACATTCTGATCCGTATGTATTTTGCAAATCTCTATGTGTCCCTCCTTGACTTGATCGCGGATGGAGTTGAAGCATCTCTTGATGTGTTTGGTTCTCTTGTGAAATCTTGATTCCTTCGCTAAGGCAATTGCTCCAGTGTTGTCACAAAAAAAATTCATTGGACCCGATGCACTAGGGATTACACCTAGATCGGATATGAACTCCTTCATCCAGACTCCTTCATTTGCTGCTTCCGAAGCAGCTATGTACTCCGCTTCACACGTAGATCCCGCCACGACGCTTTGCTTGGAACTGCACCAACTGACAGCTCCATCATTCAATATAAATACGTACCCGGTTTGTGACTTAGAGTCATCTAGATCAGGGTCAAAGCTAGCATCAGCGTAACCATTTATGACAAGCTTTTTCTCACCACATAAACGAGAAACATATCCTTAGTCCTTTTCAGGTATTTCATGATGTACTTGACCGCTGTCCAGTGATCCACTCCTGGATTACTTTGGTACCTCCCTGCTAAACTTATAGCAAGGCACACACCAGGTCTGGTACACAGCATTGCATACATGATAGATCCTACGGCTGAGGCATAGGATGACTTTCATTTTCTCTCTATCTTCTGCAGTGGTTGGGCATTGAGTCTGACTCAACTTCACACCTTGTAACACAGGCAAGAACCCTTTCTTTGACTGATCCATTTTGAACTTCTTCAAAACTTTATCAAGGTATGTGCTTTGTGAAACTTTATCAAGGTATGTGCTTTGTGAAAGTCCAATTAAGCGTCTTGATCTATCTCTATAGAAGGCAGTGGGAGGACGCCGCGCGGAGGAAGGAGGAGGCCTAGATGGAGGAGGAGGGCGGGAAAAGGAGGCTGGAGGAGGCTCAGAGGAGGAAGGAGGCGGACAAGAACAAGGATGGGTATGAGGTATGATCGATCATGCACTTGCTCGTTCCTTTTGCTATGAGTTCAGTTTTCCTGTTCCTTTCTTCTCCTGTCTGAATTGGCAAAATGAGGATCATCAGCGTTACTTTCTGTTCATTAGCGTGTTTTGACCGATCATCAGCATTTAGGCAGGTTTAGATCTCTGAAAAAACTGATGTTTGCTGTCACTATAATGGTAGAAGTAGAATAGTTGATCACAATTCTGTTGCATTACAATTTAAAACCCCAATCCCTTGCCATATTTTAGTTTGTACTGAAGAAATGCCTGAAAAATGCCCACCTCTGCTTATGGATGATGCAGAGCGTGTTGATTCTTTGTATGGAATTTTAGCTAGTGTTCGATCTTGATGAAGTAATCGTTCTAAGGATAAATCACCACCCTGATCTCTATATATAGTCAGGTGAGAGTGGTTCTGGCCTCGGTTGGATGAGGATGGCGCCTAGGGTCTCTGATGATTCGGGCGACGCGGCCCCTCCGCCTCCCCGACGCTTCCGGCGCGCCTCGCGGTCGATCCCCCCCTGATCGCCTCTCTGCTGCCAGCCACCGCCTCCTCGTTGCCCGCCCCCTCGTCGGAGGATGCGCCTCCACCGCCGGCCAGTCTCGAGTCGTCCCACTTTTGCTAGATCCGACTTCGTGGATGACAAGGTGGCCTCGCCCGCCGATGACTGCCCTCGCTCGCCCCCCCTCCCGTGCCCTCGGTCCCGCAGCCCAGCTGTGTGTGGTCACCGGCCTGGCCTCCCGCGGAAGTGAAGGAAATATGCCCTAGAGGCAATAGTAAAGTTATTTATATTTCCTTATATCATGATAAATATTTTTTATTCATGCTAGAATTGTATTAACCGGAAACTTGATACATGTGTGAATACATAGACAAAACATAGTGTCCCTAGTATGCCTCTAGTTGACTAGCTCCTTAATCAGGGATGGTTAAGTTTCCTGACCATAGACATGTGTTATCATTTGATGAACGAGATCAGAGAATGATGTGATGGACAAGACCCATCTGAGGGAGTCCTGGATTAGGGGGTCTCCGGACAGCCGGACTATATCCTTTGGACAGACTGTTGGACTATGAAGATACAAGATTGAAGACTTCGTCTCGTGTCCGGATGGGACTCTACTTGGCGTGGAAGGCAAGCTAGGCAATACGGATATGGATATTTCCTCCTTTGTAACCGACCTTGTGTAACCCTAACCCTCTCCGGTGTCTATATAAACCGGGGGGTTTAGTCTGTAGGACAACAACAATCATACCATAGGCTAGCTTCTAGGGTTTAGCCTCTCCGATCTCATGGTAGATCAACTCTTGTAATACCCATATCATCAAGAATAAATCAAGCAGGACGTAGGGTTTTACCTCCATCAAGAGGGCGCGAACCTGGGTAAAACATCGTGTCCCCTGCCTCCTGTTACCATCCGCCTAGACGCACAGTTCGGGACCCCCTACCCGAGATCCGCCGGTTTTGACACCGACATTGGTGCTTTCATTGAGAGTTCCTTTGTGTCGTCGCCGTTAGGCCTGATGGCTCCTTCTATCATCGATAGCGATGCAGTCCAAGGTGAGACTTTTCTCCCTGAACAGATCTTTGTGTTCGGCGGCTTCGCACTGCGGGCCAACTCGCTTGGCCATCTGGAGCAGATCGAAAGCTACGCCCCTGGCCATCAGATTAGGTTTGGAAGCTTAAATTACACGGCCGATATCCGCGGAGACTTGATCTTCGACAGATTCGAGCCCCTGCCTTGTGCGCCACGCGGTCACGATGAGTATGATTTAGCTCTACCATCGGACCGTATTCAGGAGATCGCACCGGCAGCCGCTCTGAGCCTCAATTCGGAGCCAGTTGTGCCATCCATGGACGGGTGGATAGACCCCGTCACGGAGGCCGTATCCTCAGTGGTGATCAAGCTGAATATCGACCTTACCCTTGACGAGAGCCGTGTTGCCAAACTGCCGGATCCTTCCCCGGCCACGGACTCCGAACTGCCTGCGCCCGTGCCTATCAAATCCGAATGGGCGCCAATCATGGAGTTCACCTCCGCGGATATCTTTCAGCACTCGCCCTTCGGCGACATACTGAATTCATTAAAGTCTCTCTCCTTGTCAGGAGAGTCCTGGCCGAACTATGTCCGGCAGGATTGGGATGCGGATGACGAAGAAATTCGCCGCCCACCCACCACCCACTTAGTAGCCACTGTCGATGACTTAACCGACATGCTCGACTTCGACTCCGAAGACATCGACGGTATGGACGACGATGCAGGAGACGAACAGGAACCACTGCCCACAGGGCACTGGACTCCCACTTCATCACATGTCGTATACATGGTGGACACACCAAAAGAAAACGACGACGAGGAATGGAAGGACGCAACGAAGGGTTGTCCCCTCGAGAAGCAGTCAAAGCGGCGGCGTAAGCGCCGCTCCAAATCCCGCCTCGGCAGAAACAACGATCATATAGACCCAGCGTTAGAGTAGGGTGAACCATCGCCGGACCACGGCAACACGGAGAATTAAACCGAACAACCCGACTCTGTCAAAGATAATAGTCCGGATGACATCACACCGGACAGACACCCGGAGCAATAGAATGCCCGTCAAAGGCTTGTTGCCACCGCGAGGAGTCTAAAAAAGCAGAAGCAAAGGCTCAAGGCTGCGCAAGACACACTCAGAATCAGATGGAGTAAAGTACTCAACACAGCAGCGAAGTACGACAGTAATCGCCCCACCATGAGCTACCCGAAGCGGAAGTTGCTACCTAAATTCGATGAGGAGGCCTTAGATCCCCCACAACCAAAAATTTAAACAGCCATCTGGCCGGATAGACGACCTCACGGCCAACATAGAGCGGCAAACAACGCCGCACATAAGCCAATACGCGATCCACGCGAGGGCTCGCATCAAAAGGACGGCGCAACCAGATCCATCTATGGACCACGCAAGCGCGCTCCAGCATACGATGCAACACAACAAACATCCGAACAACGCGGTACACCCAGATACAGGGGTGCCGCACACCCCCTATGTTTCACCGACGAGGTGCTGGACCATGAATTTCCAGAGGGATTCAAACCCGTAAACATAGAGGCATACAACAGAACAACAGACCCTGGGGTCTGGATTGAGGACTATATCCTCCATATCCATATGGCTCGAGGAGATGATCTCCACGCCATTAAGTATTTACCCCTCAAACTCAAAGGGCCAGCTCGGCACTGGCTTAAAAGCCTCCCCGAAAGCTCCATTGGAAGCTGGGAAGAGCTCGGAGACGCTTTTCGGGCAAATTTTCGAGGGACTTATGTCCAACCTCCGGATGCGGACGATTTAAGTCATATAACTCAACAGCCCGGAGAGTCAGCCCGAAAGCTTTGGAACAGGTTTCTTACTAAAAAGAACCAAATAGTCGACTGTCCGGACGCCGAAGCCTTGGCAGCTTTTAAACACAGCGTCCGAGACGAATGGCTTGCCTGACACCTCGGCCAAGAAAAGCCGAGAACAATGGCAGCATTAACAAGCCTCATGACCCGCTTTTGCGCGGGCGAAGACAGCTGGCTAGCCCGATGCAGCACCAGTGACCCAAGTACATCAGAAGTTAGAGATGGAAATGGGAAATCACGATGCAACCAAAAAATAAGCGCCGGAATAAGGAATACATCCCGAAGAGCACGGCGGTAAACGCCGGATTCAGAAGCTCTCGGCCAGGTCAGCAAAAGCCGCCCTCTAAAGGCGCCAGAGATGAACTGTCCACCCTAAACAAAATTCTGGACCAAATATGTCAGATCCATAGCACCCTTGATAAACCTGCAAATCATACACACAGAGAATGTTGGGTCTTCAAGTAGTCTGGCAAGCTCAATGCCGAACATAAGGGGTAGGATACACCAAGCAAAGACGAGGATGAGCCTCACAAGCAAAGCACTGGGGAACATAAGAAATTTCCACCAGAAGTCAAAACAGTAAACGTGTTACATGTGATAAAGCGGAGAAACAAAGCGGCACTCTCAGATAAATATGCCCAAAGGCCTATCACCGCGGAGTTCTGCCACTGGCCGTCTCAACCGATCACCTTCGACCATCAGGATTACTCAGCAAGTATCTGGCGCACAGGATGGGCTGCCTTGGTATTAGATCCAATAATTGACGGATACCACTTCACACGAGTCCTGATGGACGGTGGCAGCAGTCTAAACCTGATATATCAGGACACAATCCGCAAAATGGGGATAGACCCAACGAAAATTTGCCACGGCAATACTACCTTTAAAGGAGTAACGACAGGCCCAGGGGCTCATTGCACGGGCTCCCTGCTACTAGAGATTATATTCGGCTTCCCCGATAACTTCCGTAGTGGAAATTTAACCTTCCACATTGCTCCGTTCCAAAGTGGCTATCAAGCACTACTTGGACGTGAAGCTTTCACTCGCTTTAATGCAATACCGCATTACTCTTCCCTCACGCTTAAGATGCCCGGTCCACATGTCATCATTACAGTAAATGGAAATATTGAGCAATCCCTGCGCGCCGAAGAGAGTGCGGCTACCTTGGCAGCCGCACACTAAAATGGCCTCACCAACTAAAGCATTCGACAGGTCGTCAAGACTATGGACACGATTAGACGAGTACGACGCAGCTATATGTAATTCACACAGGTTTGATGGCCACACCCCTATTACAAATACAAGGGGCTCAATGCACACAGACAAGTGGCAATTTTTACTCATCTTGAATTGTACATGGTTCTTTAAACCTACCTTTTTGCACGACAACTTTTCACCTAAGTTCCTCTCTTTTACAGATGACCATCGTGCTACACCCGTCCAGGATACGGCACAACGGAGACACAGGCGCAGAAGTGCAGCAGGGACCCGTTCCAAGGATTCTTTCTAGATTAAGACCCTGCGTCAACCTTTTTTATTATCTCTTTTTGATACACATCCCTCGGATTCTCAGTACAATTGAGAAGGATGCTGACGTCTTGGCATGTGGCCACGTCAGCATAATGCACGTACGTGGACACCAGGGGCTTCTTACAAAGGGCACTGTTTAGGCCCGGTTTACACCATAAAGACTGAATACCTTAGGGAGTGTTCGGCATCGCGAGTTTGGCCTTATATGCATCAGCTCCGAATCATGTCTTTGGTCAAATGTTGGGTTTGCCCGGCTCCTGTGTTTTGCTGCCTTGCGTTCCTCTCTATCGGCTAAGGCGGCACCAGGAGAACTACTGTGATTGTGCCCTGGTTCATCCGGACGAGCACCTCAGTAGAGAAAGCCGAAAACTGACTGTCATGATATAGCGTGAGACTGGTCAACCACTCGATGACCTATCAGAATCTTAGAATTCCTCCGCCTTAACGAAGGGCCGTTTCCCGGCCAGGCATGTACGCACCCCGAATTCGGGCGAGTGCGGAGCCACCAGGGGCTATATAGTAGCCCCACTGTCAAACTCCTCTTGCTAAGTGAAAGTGTTAAAGCATTATATTCCGGTTGCCTAGTTCGCTGCGCTATCACCTCCTTAATAGGACCAAGACGTTGGATTAAGTGTGAACACGCATCTTCTGCGAACACCCCCGCATTATATGCGTGGGGGCTGAAGCCGACGTCTACAATCTTTCAGGATATACATACGTAAATGGCCGCACAGGAGGCGTCATATTACTTTCGGGCAAAAGTATAAATATAGCCTTGATAAATTTACTAAAACATTGTTTTTACAATGGGAATACATGTCACTCAAACATAATATTCTTCGAGCACTGGGCCTCTATCAAACGAGCACCCTCAAGAACTTCTTCAAAATAGTGCTCGACAGCCACTCGGCCTATGGCCGAACCCTGCGCCGCAGCAGTGGTAGCATCCATCTCCGCCCAGTATGCTTTGACACGGGCAAGGGCCATCCGCGAGCCTTCTATACACGCCGACCTATTCATCGCATTGATGCGCGGTCACCAAGGAACTGCTGCACCAGGCTAAAATAGATGTTCGGCTTTGGCCTTTCTGGCCACAGCTGATCCACGACAGACCTCATGGCGAGTCTGGACAACCTATTGAGTTCGGCCCATTCGGCTAGCTGATCAGTCAATGGAAGCGGACGCTCTGGAACGTTAAACTGCGACCAGAATAGCTTGTCCACTTCACGATCTGTTTGATCTCGGAAGTATTCGGCCGCATCAACCGCGCTCGTCGCCAAGTCTAGATATGCGTCTGCCGAACTCCACAGCCGATCTAGAGGGGCATACCGCGGATCTCCGAGCTTCCTCCACAGCATAAAGGGCTTCCCAGCCACAATATCCCTGGCTTCACGCAGCTCCTCCTTCTTCGCTCTCATAGCAGAGCGGGTGTCTTTGGTCGCCATTGTGGCCTTTTCAAGGTTCGCTGCCTTTGCTCCGTTTTCTTCTTCAAGGAACTGGCAACGGTCGGCAGTGTCTTTTAACTTTACAGCCATCTTGGCCATTTTCTCTTTGCTCTCGCAATGTGCGGCCTTCTCGGCTCTCAACTCTTCGGCCGCCTCCAAAGCAGCCGCATTACTACTCCTTGCTTGTTCTTTGGCTCGGGCAAGTTCCGCCCGAAGGGTCTCCACGGTGGCAGCTCCATCTGCAGTCACAACATATTAAAGATACTGGCATCACGCTGCTCTTCCTATGTGACATTCACCAGAAAACATCACTTACCCTATGCCTCGTCAAGCCGCTTGTTAACAAGCTCGATGTCGGCATCTGCCGCATCCAGTTGCCGCTTTAGTTCGGCAAACTCATTAGTCCGGCTAGCCACCGGAGCTTCCACCACCTGCACATAAAAGCGGTATGGTTATTACCTGGGACTACGATCCTCTATTTGCCACCATTCTCGGCGACAACCAGAGTCTCAGGGGCTACTACCTACACAGGGTACACCTAAAAATGTGATGTACTATCACAAATGTATATCATTTTACGTACCTCAAAGCCCGTTAGTAGACTCATAAAGGCGTCATGCAACCCGCTTTTGGTGGACGAAATCCTTTCCATCACCGTGCCCATAAACATACGGTGTTCTTCTGAGATAGTCGCTCGCTTCAGCAGATCCCTCAGTGCGTCCGACCGCATACCAGACGGCGCCGGACTCTTTTGTTTGCCCTCTTCAAGGGCCGGATACTGGGGACTTCGGGTGACCATAGGATTATCTTCTGGCCTCACCGGACCCGGGGAGGCCCTCCGTGACGACACCTTCTTGAGTGGGGGGGTCCGGGGGAGGCGTTTCGCTCTCCATCATCTCCGAAAGAAGATCCCCTGAAGACGAGCTCTGTTGAGAAGGGCTAAGATCCGAACTGCAAGATAAACACTTCGGTTATTTTCCTCGGAAGTAAGGTATAATATCTTTACTATTAAGCATTTTTTATCACTTACGGCTCGTTAGAGGGCTGATCCCCACGCAGACTTTGTGCGGCAAGAGCACCCTCTGAGGCAGGACCCTCTGGTGGAGACTTCTTCTCCCGTTTGGAAGCCTTGGTTTCCGGCTCTTCAGAGGCAGTCCTCTTCCTTCCCCGGAGCGAGAGAATGCCAGATTCTTCCCCTTGGTTATCCTCCTTCACGGAGGCGCTTATTCCCTCGGTTGGAATTGGTAGCGGTGGGGGCCCGCTTTCGCCCTCATTATTCCCCCCTTTATCTTCCTTTGAGGGCGCCGGGCAAGGCGCTAGCTCGAGCATCTTTTCCAGTACCGGATTGTCCAAACCCTCAGGAAGGGGGGCGGAACACCGAATCATCTTCGCCTTTGTTAGCCAATCCTGGTCAAAGAGCGATTTCTCGGAATGACGTCATGATAAATGAAAGACGGTGTGTTCGGCTAGAGGATTACTTACTTGGTCGGCGGTGCGGTTGCTGCTCAGGCCCACGTCCTCAGTAGTATCCGGACACTCTATTTGGGGTCCGAAGAATGATTTATACATCTCCTCGTGCGTCAGGCCGAGGAAATTCTGAATAGTGCACGGTCCTTCTGGGTTGAACTCCCACATGCGGGGGGCCGGCGTTTGCAAGGCTGGACTCGACGAACCAGCATGACTTGCACCACCATAACCAGACTGAAATCTCCTTCCAAGAGATCTTGAATGCCGCTCTGCAGTATAGGCACGTCCTTGGCTGGACCCCAGCTCAGCCCTCTGCTAATCCATGACATCAGTTGTGGTGGAGGGCCCGAGCGGAAAGCAGGGGAAGCCACCCACTTGGCACTTCTGGGAGCTGTGATGTAAAACCACTCCCGTTGCCATAATCCGGACACCTTTGGAAAGGAACCCTTTGGCCATGGAGCTCCAGTGATCTTTCTTATTAATGCGCCTCCGCACGTTACATGCTGCCCCTCGACCATCTTCAGCTTCACGTCAAAGGTCTTGAGCCACAGGCCTAAGTGAGGGGTAATGCGGAGGAAGGCCTCACATACGACAATAAATGCCGAGATGTGGAGAAAGGAGTCCGGGGCTAGATCGTGGAAATCTAGCCCGTAATAGAACATCAAACCCCTAACGAAGGGATCCAGAGTGAGGCCTAGACCTCGGAGGAAGTGGGAGACGAACACAACGTTCTCGTTGGGTTCGGGAGTAGGGACGACCTGCCCTCGGGCAGGCAACCGATGCGAAACCTCGGCGGTCAGGTATCTGGCCTCCCTCAACTTCTTGATATCCTCTTCCGTAACGGAGGAGGGCATCCACCGGCCTTGAAGGCTAGATCCGGACATGATTGAAGGTCTGAAGCACCTGACCTGGGCTTTGGGTGTTAGAACTCTAGGCGGGGGAAGGATTTGATTGAGCATGGGAGGGAAAAAAGTAAGAGCCTTGTCCCTTTATAAAGAGGGTGAATATCAAGCGTCCTCCTAGTGGCCCTTTGGGACTTGCCTAAAATCTAGGAGTCCTAGGCACGGTTGGGTTAGCCACGACCATATTGATGAGAATCCCGTAATTAGGGGAACACGATCTCTGCTTTGACAAGACATGTCAAGAAACCGCCTCGCGTTATGTGTGGAGCTGGTTGAAGAAAAATGGTTCGAATAAATCACCGAGCCATGGCCTGATGTCATGTTGCCGAAATGTGTCAGCAGATTAGATTTGTGGAAATATTATTCTCTCTACGGTGGTATGTGGAACTTATTTTGCAGGGCCGGACACTATCCTTGTATTCAAATTCTTCCGGGGTGTATTCGGAGGAGGAACCCGCCTTGCAATGCCGAAGACAATACTGTGCACCGGACTCGACGTCATTGAAGCCTGGTTTAGGGGCTACTGAGGGAGTCCTAGATTAGGGGGTCTCCGGACAGCCGGACTATATCCTTTGGCCGGGCTGTTGGACTATGAAGATACAAGATTGAAGACTTCGTCTCGTGTCCGGATGGGACTCTACTTGGCGTGGAAGGCAAGCTAGGCAATACGGATATGGATATTTCCTCCTTTGTAACCGACCTTGTGTAACCCTAACCCTCTTTGGTGTCTATATAAACCGGAGGGTTTAGTCCATAGGACAACAACAATCATACCATAGGCTAGCTTCTAGGGTTTAGCCTCTCCGATCTCGTGGTAGATCAACTCTTGTAATACCCATATCATCAAGAATAAATCAAGCAGGACGTAGGGTTTTACCTCCATCAAGAGGGCCCGAACCTGGGTAAAACATCATGTCCCCTGCATCCTGTTACCATCCGCCTAGACGCACAGTTCGGGACCCCCTACCCGAGATCCGCCGGTTTTGACACCGACACCATCCGTTAGCTTAGCATAATGATCGCTTAGTTTTACTGCTATTGATTTCATCATGACTTATACATGTTCCTCTGACTATGAGATTATGCAAATCCCGAGTACCAGAGGAACACCTTATGTGCTATCAAACATCACAACGTAACTGGGTGATTATAAAGATGCTCTACAGGTGTCTCCGATGGTGTTTGTTGAGTTGGCATAGACTGAGATTAGGATTTGTCACTCCATGTATCGGAGAGGTATCTCTAGGCCCTCTCGGTAATGCACATCACTATAAGCCTTGCAAGCAATGTGACTAATGAGTTGTAGCGACCAGACCTCAACCAGTCTGATCTCTGTGCTCCGGTGTCATCCCTGGATCAGTAATGCTGACACCACACAGTACTTGAAGGATTTATAACAGAGTAGCAACCACACACTTATTACATCGAGTGTCTCAAAAGAGAACTTATTACAATAAATATGGCTTAAGGCCATCTAATAACGATAATAGCGGAAGGCTTGGAAGATAAGTGAGTCCATCAACTCCAACGGCATCACTGAGTATAGAACCACGACCTAAAAGTCTCCTTACTCATCGCAGGAAAAGTCTGCAACATGAACGTTGCAGCCCGAAAACGGGTCAACACATGGAATATGCTGGCAAAGTAACACATAGAGAATGATGGAAGAATAAGACTATACTACATGCATATTTGGCTGGTGGAAAGCTCTATGGTTACAGTTTTGCGTAAAGCCAATTTTTCCCTACTGCAAAGGAATAAATTTTATTTAACTATCATGGTAGTTGTTAAACATTGAGAGTGTAGACACCCTCTCAATCCCAATTAAACTTCATCATTAAAACCCAACAAAATTAATTAGAGTAACATGATGAGATTCACATGATAATCCAAGTACTAGATACTCAAGATGTCCATAACCGGGGACACGGCTAACCATGATTAGTTTATACACTCTGCAGAGGTTTGCGCACTTTTCCCCACAAGACTCGATCTCCTCCGTTGGGATTCTCGCACTACATGGTGTTTGAGAAATGGATGACCGAGACATAGTCTTTCAGAAGCGCTTGCACCTTACGAACGGGTAGACCGTACCAACCTACATCCCCTACATCTGCTAGTCTACCACTGTAAGAGTTCGCACGACTTAGTCAACTATGCTAGAGCCCATAGTAGCTTGTGGCTGCACACGTAAGTTTCTAGTATGAATAATCTCATGATCCCTTTGAGCCTGGGCGGCGGTCCAAAAGAAAAACAGGCAATCGCTGGAATACCCAGGTGCCTCAATCCACCCAGATGTGTGTTTAAGTTGCCACCTTAAATAAACCATTAATTTAACAATCTCACATCTGTCATGGATACACTCACCCAATCCACGTCCACTAGCATAGCATAGCGATAAGCAACATAGAAGTAACTCCCAAAGGTTTGACAATAAAACAGGTAATAGGTACTACCTCATCTACTTCCCCAGACCCACAATTTAATTAGATCCTAAACATGCAATGTGTGAGGATTGATCTAATGCAATAAAAACTAGGTAATAGGAAGTATGATCAAAGTGTTACTTGCCTTGCTAATGATCCATGAAACCTAGGGATTCGAAGTAGCAAGCGGCGCAATCCGGGTACTCTATCGCAAACAAACAAGCATACAATAAGTACTCATCTAATGCACAGGTAAAACTCAAATAAGAGATCTAACCAGATAGTTCAACTTAAGAACTCCGGTTGGCAAAAAGAATCAAATCGAACGAAGCAACGAAAGACAAACGGCAAAAGAAACAAACTCTATTTACTAATCTGAATCTAGGTCAAATTTTACCAAGGCAAAAACTTGTTTGAGTTGGTTAAATGGAAAGAGGGTTTCGAGATGAAACTCCAGGCGCTTGAATCGCCTGATTCCGATAAACGAGCGAAAAGTTATACTAGAACGAAAATCAGATCAGAAATCGCGATCAGAAATAATCGCGGAAAATCCGAGAAAAAGAGAAACAACGAACAGAATAATGAACGAACATTCGTTTTGTGGAACTTAACGATGAGCGTGTTAGTTAAAATGAATGAACGAGTGAACGCTCGCTAAATAAATAAACGAAAAAAACCGATCTATTTAAAAAAAGAAAACTAGGGTTTTCTAAAAAAAACTTAATCGGTTTTTCTCAGAAAATCGGGCGGCGGCTACCTCGGCTCAGACTCGGGTGAGGCGGGCGGCGGGGCTGCGTGGGCGGGGCGGCGCGGCTCGGCTCGGGGCTCCAGGGGGGCCCCGGGTGGCTATTTAAAGGGGGAAGGGGGTGGCCTGGCTTGGGGAGGGGGTCGGGCAGCGCGGGCGGCTCCGGCTCGGACTCTGAGTCCGGCGGCAGCACGACGTAGGAGGCGGCGGCTCCTGGCGGGCCGACCTGGCTCGGCTCGGCCTTTGGCCCAGTCGGGCACGAGTTTTTTTTAAATAATTTCGCTAGACTAAAAAAAGTTCTAGAAAAATAAATAAAAATGTAAAAATGCCAAAACAAATTTTCACCGTCTAAATAAAATATTTAGAACAGGATGAACATTTTCTTGGCCCTAAATGCAATTTTTGAAAACGTGCAATTTTTCCTAAATTCAAAAAAAAAGAAAAACTCCAAAATAAAACTTATTTGATTTTATTATTAAATCCTCAATATTTCTTTATTTTGGGAAAGTCATTTTATTCCCTCTCTCATATTTTTGTAATAGAAATAATTGAAGGTAAAATAAATAAAATCAAATGATCCTATTTTTCAAAATTTGAGAAAACTCAAATATGAAAATAACGAAATCCCCAACTCTCTCCGAGGGTCCTTGAGTTGTGTGAAATTTGTAGGATCAACCCAAAAGCAATAAATTATGATATGCAATGATGATCTAATGTATAACATTCCAAATTGGAAATTTGGGATTTTACAAACCTACCCCCCTTAAGATGAATCTCGCCCTTGAGATTCGGGTTGGCTAGAAAATAGGTGAGGGTGGTCCTTCAGCAGATCTTCCTCTCGCTCCTAGGTGGCTTCATCCTCCGTGTGGTGGCTCCACTGAACTTTGCAAAACTTGATAACCTTGCTGCGGGTTACTCGGCTGGCATACTCAAGAATCTTAACTGGTTTCTCCTCATAGGTCAAATCACTGTCCAACTGAATCGGTTCCAGCGGCACTGTATCTCTCAGCGGTATATCAGCCATCTCTACGTGGCACTTCTTCAACTGGGAAACGTGGAATACATCGTGAACTCCTGACAATCCTTTGGGCAATTCCAACTTGTAAGGTACTTCTCCCATACGCTCCAAAACTTTGTATGGTCCTACAAAACGTGGCGCTAACTTTCCCTTAACTCCAAAGCGCTTAACTCCTCGAAGTGGAGATACTCGAAGATAAACTCAGTCTCCGACTTTGTAGACTGTCTCCTTGCATTTTGAATCTACGTAGCTCTTCTTCCTGGACTGGGCTACCTTGAGCCTATCACGAATCAATTTCACCTTATGTTCAGATTCCTTAATCAGATCCGGTCCAAACAACTAGCGGTCTCCAACTTCATCCCACGACAATGGGCTCCTGCACCTCCTTCCGTACAAGGCTTCAAAGGGGCCATCTTCAAACTAGATTGATAACTGTTGTTGTAAGAGAACTCTACATATGGTAAATTGTCGTCCCAACTAGATCCATAATCTAGCGCCCAAGCTCTCCGCATATCCTCCAAAATCCGATTAACTCTCTCGGTCTGTCCATCTGTCTGCGGATGGAAAGCTGTACTGAACTCTAGCCTGGTACCTAAAGTTTCGTGCAACTGATTCCAGAACTTTGAGGTAAACTGGGTTCCTCTATCTGATAGAATGCTCCTTGGAACTCCATGCAGACATACGATCCTGGTCATGTATATCTTTGCCAACTTAGCACTGGTGTAAGTAGTCTTCACTTGAATGAAATGAGCTACCTTTGTTAAACGATCGACTACAACCCAAATCGTGTCATAGCCTGAACGAGTTCTGGGCAAACCTGTGATCCATGCCTAGCTTATCCCACTTCCATTCGGGTATTGGCAATGGCTGTAACAATCCTGCTGGCTTCTGATGCTCTGCATTTACTCTCTGACATACATCACAAACTGCTACATACTCCGCAATATCCTTCTTCATTCCGGTCCACCAGAAAGTATCCTTCAAATCCAAATACATCTTGGTATTTCTTGGGTGAATCGAATATGGTGAATCATGGGCCTCTTGCAGTATCAACTTCCTGATCTCTGGGTCATTGGGCGCGTAAACCCGGTCTTCAAACCATTGGGTATCGTGCTCATCCTCACGAAATCCCTTAGCTTTTCCTTTGCTCATTTTCTCCTTTATAGAAGCAATCTCCTTGTCAGTCTTCTGGGCTTCTCATCTTATCCATCAAAGTAGAACGAATCTCTAATGCTGCTACATAGCCTCTCGGAACTATCTCCAAACAAAGCTCACAAAGATTTTCGGCTAACTCCCTTGGTAAATCTCCCGTCATTAGGGTATTGACGTGGCTTTTACGGCTCAACGCGTCGGCTACTATGTTAGCCTTTCCGGGGTGATAATGCAATCTCATATCATAATCCTTGATGAGCTCCAACCATCTCCTTTGCCTGAGATTCAACTCCTTCTGCGTGAAAATATACTTCAAACTCTTGTGATCCGTGTACACTTCACAATGGTTTCCAATGAGAAAATGTCTCCAAGTCTTCAATACATGCACTACGACTGCTAACTCCAAATCATGCATGGCATAATTCAACTCATGAGGCTTAAGCTGTCGTGAGGCATATGAAACAACTCTTCCCTCCTGCATAAGCACTGCTCCAAGTCCTCGACGTGAAGCGTCGCAATACACCTCATAATCCTTGTTCTGATCCGGCAAAATCAACACAGATGATGTAACCAAACGTTTCTTCAACTCCTGGAAACTGGCATCACATTCCTCACTCCATTTGAACTTGGTATCCTTCTTCAACAACTCCGTCATAGGCTTCGCAATCTTCGAGAAATTTTCAATAAATCTCCGGTAGTATCCTGCGAGTCCCAGAAAACTCCGGATCTCTCCAACTGTTGTTGGGGCTTCCCAATTTGTCACAGTGTCAACCTTGGTGGGATCTACTGCTATACCTTCTCCGGATATAACGTGTCCAAGGAATCCAACTTTCTTCAACCAAAATTCTCATTTGCTAAACTTGGCATATAGCTGATGTTCTCTGAGCTTTCCAAGTACCAAACGCAAATGCTCCTTATGCTCCTCTTCATTCTTCGAGTAAACCAGGATATCATCAATGAACACTACGACGAACTTATCCAAAAACTCCATAAATACTTTGTTCATCATGTTCATAAAATAGGCAGGTGCGTTAGTCAGACCAAATGACATAACGGTATACTCATACAGCCCATACCTGGTGGTAAAAGCCGTCTTAGGTATATCCTGTTCTCGAATCTTCAACTGATGGTATCCTGATCGCAGATCGATCTTGGAAAATACCTTAGCTCCTTGCAGTCGATCAAACAGATCATTAATCATCGGTAGTGGGTACTTGTTCTTGATGGTTACTTCATTCAATCCTCGATAATGAACAACCATCCTTAACGATCCATCCTTCTTTCCACTAAAAGTACTGGCGATCCCCAAGGTGAAGAACTTGGGCGAATATAACCTTTATCTAGTAACTCCTTAATCTGCTTCTTAATTTCCTCCAAATCCTTTGCGGGCATCCTATATGGTCTCTTAGATATTGGCCATGTGCCTGGCAAAAGCTCAATCAAGAACTCAATATCTCTATCCGGTGGCATGCTTGGCAACTCCTCGGAAATACGTCAGGGAAATCCTTCACTACTGGTACTTCCTCCTGCACAACTCTTGTTAAGAAATTTACTTGAGTCCTCTTCGGCACATGCCGGGATACATACTTTATCCTTCTTCCTTCTGGCGTTGTAAGCAAAATTGACTTACTGGTGCATTCAATGTTCCCTTCATACTTCGATAACCAATCCATGCCTAATATCACATCCAATCCTTGAGATTCCAATACTATTAGGTCCGAGGGAAATACATAGTTACCAATCCTTAATGGTAACCGATCACACCATAGACTAGCCATATACTCTGCTCCAGGCGAGGTTACTAACATGGGTGACCTAAGGGCTTGGGTTGGCAGTTTATACTTATCCACAAATCCCCTTGAGATGTATGAATGCGATGCACCAGTATCAAAAAGAACGAGTGCAGTAAATGACTTAACCAAAAACTTACCTATTACTGCATCGGGCTGGGCTTCAACCTCCTCCACGTTAACGTGGTTCACCTGTCCCCTGTTGAAAGGGTTCGGATTCTTCCCAGAGCTTCCATTGCCATTTCCATTCTGGGCTTCAAGACATTCATTGGCATAATGTCCGGTCTTCTGGCACTTAAAGCAAGTGACTTGGCTCAGGTCTCTCTTGGCTGGGGTTGATGGGTTGGTATGGTTCTGGCCGTTGCTTCCTCCATTCCCATTACCATTCTTGGGGCCATTATGATTGTGCGAGCTTCCTCCCTCATGGGTATGTTGAAAAGGTCCTCCCGGTCTAGGGGTAAAGCGCAGCTTCTGCTGAGCTCCAGAATTGTACTTCCCTTGTCCATACTTCCTCTTGCGGTTCTCAATTTGCTGCTGCTTCCCTTCAATCATAAGAGCATGATCTACCAACTCCTAGTAGTTGTTAAAGGTTGCTACCATCAACTGCATGCTCAACTCATCATTCAGTCCTTCCAGAAACTTCTCCTGCTTAGCTGCATCTGTAGCAACGTCATCTGGGGCATAACGTGCTAGCTTACTAAAGTCCTCCACATACTGGCCAACTGTCCGCCCTCCTTGGCGCAAGTTGCGAACTCACGCTTCTTCATGGCCATAGCTCCTGCTGAAACATGGGCAGTACGGAAAGCCTGCTGGAACTGGTCCCATGTGACAGTGTCGATAGGGAAAGTGGCTGTGAAATTCTCCCACCATGATGATGCGGGTCCGTCAAGCTGATGTGCGGCAAACTTCACCTTTTCCGCATTTGTGCATCCTGCCGTGGTTAACTCCCTTGCTGTCTCGCGGAGCCAATCATCTGCTACTATAGGCTCGGTGCTACTGGAAAACACTGGCGGGTTCAACCTAAGAAAACGGGCTAAGTGGTCAACAGGTGGTGGTAGTGGTGGTGGGTTGTTGTTGTTGTTCCCCTGATTCTGATTCTAGACTAGCAACTGCATCAACATATTCTGCTGCTGGATCAACTGAGTGAGCTCCGGTGGGAAGGTAAATCCGGGGTCACGTCTCAGAGGCATCTGTTGGGTTTAGAAAAGACGAGATTTAAGAATAGAGATGGGTCTAAAGAGAAACACTACCCTTATGCACATGAGGCAAAAGCAAACAATTCACTTCATTCAATCAAACAAGGGCACACAATCGGTCTAACTATCGCAAAAGTGCTCGGACTACTATATTTACATGGTGGACTACTACTACTTTTGGGTGGTCTACTAGAAATATTCTTCGGTTGCAGACTCCATGATATCTGCTCCAGCTTCATCAACATAGTCATCATCGCTATCATCTGGATCCGAGTCGGTGTCGTCGATGATGATGTAGTCTTTCGGGCGAATCTCCTTGGGTTCTTCGTCTTCTTCTACTGGTGTAGGGCCTCCCATGAATATTCTGATCTTCTTGATCAGGTCGTCATTCTTCTGCACCAGTACTTCGATTTCCTCTTCATAATCTTCACGTGTAGCCTTGAGTTCTTCCTCCAGTTCCTTGATTCTTGTTCTTGCCTTCTTCAGATCTATCATGTCTGCGCACATCTGGTTCTCCTGACGTCGAATGTGCTGGTTCAACTCCTGGATAAAAGCTGCAATGGATCTATCCTTCTTGGTGTTGATCATCTCCCAGTGCTCATCTCGGCGCCCACAAATCTGGTAAATAGTATCCTTGAGATCATTGCGGTAAACTTCTCCAATACGTCCCATGGTGATGTGAGCTGCCATGCTCTTTCCTAGACTCCAGGTTGGTGCATCAAAGGAAAACTCTATGGGCTCGGTGACTGGCATGAACGTCCTTCCTGGAACTTGAACTTGAATCATCCAGCGCTCCTCTTCAGGTAAAGTGGCGTTGTAGGTTCCGGTGAAGCTTGGTACTCCGATGTTCAGATATCTAGTGACTTCCTTCAGGTGACGTCCAAAGGGTGTATCTTCATCCGGTTGCGTGAACTTGTTCCTTGCATCCGCCATCCTAAAATAGTAGGAAAAGATGAGGAGTCAGAATGAGAAGAGTGAGTAGTGATCTAGGGCTTTTAGCTTAGTGGTCGTGTCCTACAGTCAGCGTGTGCTCTGATACCATCTTGTAGCGACTATACCTCAACCAGTCTGATCTCTGTGCTCCGGTGTCATCCCTAGATCAGTAATGCTGACACCACATAGTACTTGAAGGATTTATAAAAGAGTAGCAATCACACACTTATTACATCGAGTGTCTCAAAAGAGAACTTATTACAATAAATATGGCTTAAGGCCATCTAATAACGATAACAGCGGAAGGCTTGGAAGATAAGTGAGTCCATCAACTCCAACGACATCACTGAGTATAGAACCACGACCTAAAAGTCTCCTTACTCGTCGTCTGAAAAGTCTGCAACATGAACGTTGTAGCCCGAAAACGAGTCAGCACATGGAATATGCTGGCAAAGTAACACATAGAGAATGATGGAAGAATAAGACTATACTACATGCATATTTGGATGGTGGAAAGCTCTATGGTTACAGTTTTGCGTAAAGCCAATTTTTCCCTACTGCAAAGGAATAAATTTTATTTAACTATCATGGTAGTTGTTAAACATTGAGAGTGTAGACACGCCTCTCAATCCCAATTAAGCATCATCATTAAACCCAACAAAATTAATTAGAGTAACATGATGAGATTCACATGATAATCCAAGTACTAGATACTCAAGATGTCCATAACCGGGGACACGGCTAACCATGATTAGTTTATACACTCTGCAGAGGTTTGCGCACTTTTCCCCACAAGACCCGATCTCCTCCGTTGGGATTCTCGCACTACATGGTGTTTGAGAAATGGATGACCGAGACATAGTCTTTCAGAAGCGCTTGCACCTTACGAACGGGTAGACCGTACCAACCTACATCCCCTACATCTGCTAGTCTACCACTGTAAGAGTTCGCACGACTTAGTCAACTATGCTAGAGCCCATAGTAGCTTGTGGCTGCACACGGAAGTTTCTAGTATGAATAATCTCATGATCGCTTTGAGCCTGGGTGGCGGTCCAAAGAAAAACAGGCAATTGCTGGAATACCCAGGTGCCTCAATCCACCCAGATGTGTGTTTAAGTTGCCACCTTAGATAAACCATTAATTTAACAATCTCACATCTGTCATGGATACACTCACCCAATCCACGTCTACTAGCATAGCATAGCGATAAGCAACGTAGAAGTAACTCCCAAAGGTTTGATAATAAAACAGGTAATAGGTACTACCTCATCTACTTCCCAAAACCCACAATTTAATTAGATCCTAAAAATGCAATGTGTGAGGATTGATCTAATGCAATAAAAACTGGGTAATAGGAAGTATGATCAAAGTGTTACTTGCCTTGCTGATGATCTGTGAAACCTAGGGATTCGAAGTAGCAAGCGGCGCAATCCGGGTACTCTACCGCAAACAAACAAGAATACAATAAGTACTCATCTAATGCACAGGTAAAACTCAAATAAGAGATCTAACCAGATAGTTCAACTTAATAACTCCGGTTGGCAAAAAGAATCAAATCAAACGAAGCAACAAAAGACAAACGACAAAAGAAACAAACTCCGTTTACTAATCTAAATCTAGGTCAAATTTTACTCAGGCAAAAACTTGTTTGAGTTGGTTAAACGGAAAGAGGGTTTCGAGACGAAACTCCAGGCACTTGAATCGCCTGATTCTGATAAACGAGCGAAAAGTTATACTAGAACGAAAATCGGATCAGAAATCGCGATCAGAAATAATCGCGGAAAATCCGAGAAAAAGAGAAACGACGAACAGAATAACGAACGAACGTTCATTTTCTGGAACTTAACGATGAACGTGTTCGTTAAAACGAACGAACGAGCGAACGCTCGCTAAATAAATAAACCGGAAAAAACCGATCTATTTAAAAAAACGGAAACTAGGGTTTTCTAAAAAAAACGAATCGGTTTTTCTCAGAAAACTGGGTGATGGCGGCTACCTCGGCTCGGAGTCCGGCGAGGCGGGCGGCGGGGCTGTGTGGGCGGGGCGGCGGCGCAAGGCATCGGTAGGCGGCGTCGGCGGCGGGGCTGCGTGGGCGGGGCGGCGCGGCTCGGCTCGGGGCTCCAGGGGGAGGGGGGCCCGGGTGGCTATTTAAATGGGGAAGGGGGGGCTGGCTTGGGGAGGGGGTCGGGCGGCGCGGGCGGCTCCGGCTCGGACTCTGAGTCCGGTGGCAGCACGGCGCAGGAGGCGGCGGCTCCTGGCGGGCCGGCCTGGCTTGGCTGGGCCTTTGGCCCAGTCGGGCGCGGGTTTTTTTAAAATAATTTCGCCGGACTAAAAAAATTCTAGAAAAATAAATAAAAATCTAAAAATGCCAAAACAAATTTTCACCGTCTAAATAAAATATTTAGAATAGGATGAACATTTTCTTGGCCCTAAATGCAATTTTTGAAAACGTGTAATTTTTCCTAAATTAAAAAAAACAATGAAAAACTCCGAAATAAAACTATTTTGATTTTATTATTAAATCCTCAATATTTCTTTATTTTGGGAAAGTCATTTTATTCCCTCTCTCATATTTTTGTAATAGAAATAATTGAAGATAAAATAAATAAAATCAAATGATCCTATTTTTCAAATTTTGAGAAAACTCAAATATGAAAATAAGGAAATCCCCAACTCTCTCCGAGGGTCCTTGAGTTGCGTGAAATTTCTAGGATCAACCCAAAAGCAATAAATTATGATATGCAATGATGATCTAATGTATAACATTCCAAATTGGAAATTTGGGATGTTACATGAGTTAGTTACGGGATGATGCATTACGGAACAAGTAAAGAGACTTGCCAGTAACGAGATTGAACTAGGTATGATGATACTGACGATCGAATCTCGGGCAAGTAACATAACGATGACAAAGGCAATAACGTATGTTGTTATGCGGTTTGACTGATACAGGTCTTCATAGAATATGTAGGAACCAATATGAGCATCCAGGTTCCGCTATTGGTTATTGACTAGAGATGTATCTCGGTCATGTCTACATAGTTCTCGAACCCGTAGGGTCCGCACGCTTAACGTTCGATGATGATTTGTATTATGAGTTATGTGATTTGATGAGCGAAGTTTGTTCGGAGTCCCGAATGAGATCATGGACATGACGAGGAGTCTCGAAATGGTCGAGAGGTAAAAATAGATATATTGGAAGGTTATATTCGGACACCGAAATGGTTCCGAAGTGTTTCGGGTATTTTCCGGAGTACCGGGAGGTTACCGGAACCCCCCGGGGAAGTAGTGGGCCTTAATGGGCTTTAGGGGAAAGGAGAGGAGGGCCTCAAGGGGTTGCCACGCACCCCCCATGGCTGGTACAAATTGGACTAGGAGGGGCGGCGCCCCCTCTTTCCTTCTCCCCTCTTCCTCCTTCCTTCCTTCTCCTTGTTGGAATAGGAAAGGGGGGGCGAATCCTACTTGGACCGTGACTCCAAGCAGGACTCCCCCCTTTGGTGCGCCCCCCTTGGGCTGGTCTCCTCTCCCCCTCCTTTATATACGTGGGAGGGGGCACCCCAAAGGCACACCAAGTCTTCTCTTAGCCATGTGCAGTGCCCCCACCACAGCTACACACCTCAGTCATATTGTTGTAGTGCTTAGGCGAAGCCCTGCGCCGGTAACTTCATCATCACCGTCGCCACACCGTCATGCTGACAGAACTCTCCATCGTCCTCAACTGGATCAAGAGCTCGAGGGACGTCATCGAGCTTAACGTGTGCTGAACACGGAGGTGCAGTATGTTCGGTGCTAGGATCGGTTGGATCGCGAAGACGTTCGACTACATCAACTGTGTTACTAAACACTTCCGCTTTCAGTCTACGAGGGTACGTGGACACACTCTCCCCGCTCATTGCTATGATTCTCCTAGATAGATCTTGCATGATCGTAGGAACTTTTTTGAAATACTACGTTCCCCAACAGTAGCATCCAAGCCAGGTCTATGCGTAGATGTTATATGCACGAGCGCAAATAGTTGTGGGAGATAATAGTCATACTGCTTACCACCAATGTCTTACTTTGATTCGGTGGCATTGTTCGATGAAGCGGCGCGGACTGACATTACATGACCGCGTTCATGAGACTGGTTCTACCGATGTGCTTCGCACACAAGTGGCTAGCGGGTGTCTGTTTCTCCAACTTTAGTTTTATCGAGTTTGACTACGACCGGTCCTTGTTGAAGGTTAAAACAGCACACTTGACGAAAAATCGTTGTGGTTTTGATGCGTAGGTAAGAACGGTTCTTGCTAGAAGCCCGTAGCAGCCACGTAAAACTTGCAACAACAAAGTAGAGGACATCTAACTTGTTTTGCAGGGCATGTTGTGATGTGATATGGTCAAGACATGATGAGATATAAATTATTGTATGAGATGATCATGTTTTGTAGAAGTTATCGGCAACTGGCAGGAGCCTTATGGTTGTCGCTTTATTGTATGAAATGCAATCGCCATGTAATTGCTTTACTTTATCACTAAGCTGTAGCAATAGTCGTAGAAGCAATAGTTGGCGAGATGACAATGATGCTATGATGGAGATCAAGGTGTCAAGCCGGTGACGATGGAGATCATGACGGTGCTTTGGAGATGGAGATCAAAGGCACAAGATGATGATGGCCATATCATGTCACATATTTTGATTGCATGTGATGTTTATCCTTTATGCATCTTATTTTGCTTAGTACGGCGGTAGCATTATACGATGATCCCTCACTAAAATTCATGGTATAAGTGTTCTCCCTGAGTATGCACCGTTGCTACAATTCGTCGTGCCGAGAGACCACGTGATGATCGGGTGTGATAAGCTCTACTTTCACATACAACGGGTGCGAGCCAGTTTTGCATGTGCAGAATACTCGGGTTAAACTTGACGAGCCTAGCATATGCAGATATGGCCTCGGAACACTGAGACCGAAAGGTCGAACATGAATCATATAGTAGATATGATCAACATAGTGATGTTCACCATTGAAAACTACTCCATCTCACGTGATGATCGGACATGGTTTAGTTGATATGGATCACGTGATCATTTACATTACTAGAGGGATGTTTATCTAAGTGGGAGTTCTTAAGTAATATGATTAATTGAACTTTAATTTATCATGAACTTAGTACCTGATAGTTTTTGCATGTCTATGTTGTTGTAGATCAATGGCTTGTGCTGCCGTTCCTTTGAATTTTAATGCGTTCCTAGAGAAAGCTAAGTTGAAAGATTATGGTAACAATTACACGGACTGGGTCCGTAACTTGAGGATTATCCTCATTGCTACACAGAAGAATTACGTCCTGGAAACACCGCTAGGTGCAAGACCCGTTTGCAGGAGCAACTCCGAACGTTATGAACGTCTGGAAGAGCAAAGCTGATGACTACTCGATAGTTCAGTGTGCCATGTTTTACGGCTTAGAATCAGTACTTCAAAGACGTTTTGAACGTCATGGAGCATATGAGATGTTCGAGGAGTTGAAGTTAATGTTTCAAGCAAATGCCCGAATTGAGAGATATGAAGTCTCCAATAAGTTCTATAGCTGCAAGATGAAGGAGAATAGTTCTGTCAGTGAACACATACTCAGAATGTCTGGGTACCACAACCACTTGACTCAACTGGGAGTTAATCTTCCTGATGATAGTGTCATTGACAGAGTTTTTCAATCACTACCACCAAGCTACAAAAGCTTCATGATGAACTATAATATGCAAGGGATGGATAAGACAATTCCCGAGCTCTTCGCGATGCTAAAGGCTGCGGAGGTAGAAATCAAGAAGGAGCATCAAGTGTTGATGGTTAACAAGACCACTAGTTTCAAGAAAAAGGGCAAAGGGAAGAAGGGGAACATCAAGAAGAACGACAAGCAAGTTGCTTCTCAAGTGAAGAAGCCCGAGTCTAGACCTAAGCCTGAGACTGAGTGCTTCTACTACAAAGGGACTGGTCACTGGAAGCGGAACTACCCCAAGTATTTGGTGGATAAGAAGGATGGCAAAGTGAAAGGTATATTTGATATACATGTTATTGATGTGTACCTTACTAATGCTCGCAGTAGCGCCTGGGTATTTGAAACTGGTTCTGTTGCTCATATTTACAACTCGAAACAGGGGCTATGGATTAAATGAAGATTGGCTAAGGACGAGGTGACGATGCATGTGGGAAATGGTTCCAAAGTTGATGTGATCGCCATCGGCACGCTACCTCTACATCTACTGTCGGGAAATGGTTCCAATGTTTTAGACCTAAATAATTGTTATTTGGTGCCAGCGTTGAGCATGAACATTATATCTAGATCTTGTTTAATGTGAGACGGTTATTCATTTAAATCAGAGAATAATGGTTGTTCTATTTATACGAGTAATATCTTTTATGGTCATGCACCCTTGATGAGTGGTCTATTTTTGTTGAATCTCGATGGTAGTGATACACATATTCATAATATTGAAGCCAAAAGATTCAAAGTTAATAATGATAGTGCAACTTATTTGTGGCACTGCTGTTTAGGTCATATTGGTGTAAAGCACATGAAGAAACTCCATGCTAATGGGATTTTGAAATCACTTGATTATGAATCACTTGATGCTTGCGAACCATGCCTCATGGGCAAGATGACTAAGATTCCGTTCTCCAAAACAATGGAGCAAGCAACTGGCTTGTTGGAATACATACTGATGTATGCGGTCCGATGAGTGTTGAGGCTCGCGGCGGGTATCGCTATTTTCTGACCTTCACAGATGATTTGAGCAGATATGGGTATATCTACTTGATGAAACATAAGTTTGAAACATTTGAAAAGTTCAAAGAATTTCAGAGTGAAGTGGAAAATCATCATAACAAGAAAATAAAGTTTCTACAATCTGATCGTGGAGGTGAATATTTGAGTTATGAGTTTGGTCACAATGTGGAATAGTTTCGCAACTCATGCCGCCTGGAACACCACAGCGTAATGGTGTGTCCGTACGTCGTAACCGTACTTTATTGGATATGGTGCGATCTATGATGTCTCTTACTGATTTACCGCTATCATTTTGGGGTTATGCTTTAGAGACAGCTGCATTCACGTTAAATAGGGCACCATCTAAATCCATTGAGACGACACCATATGAATTGTGGTTTGGCAAGAAACAGAAGTTGTCGTTTCTTAAAGTTTGGGGCTGCGATGCTTATGTGAAAAAGCTTCAACCTGAAAAGCTCAAACCCAAATTGGAGAAATGTGTCTTCCTAGGATACGCAAAATAGACTGTTGGGTACACCTTCTATCACAGATCCGAAGGCAAGATATTCGTTTCTAAGAATGGATCCTTTCTAGAGAAGGAGTTTCTCTCGAAAGAAGTGAGTGGGAGGAAAGTAGAACTTGATGAGGTAATTGTACCTTCTCCCGAATTGGAAACTAGTTCATCATAGGAATCAGTTCCAGTGATCCCTACACCAATTAGTGAGGAAGCTAATGATGATGATCATGAAACTTCAGATCAAGTTACTACTGAACCTCTTAGGTCAACCAGAGTACGATCCGCACCGGAGTGGTATGGTAATCCTGTTCTGGAAGTCATGTTACTTGACCATGACGAACCTACGAACTATGAGGAAGCGATGATGAGCCCAGATTCCGCGAAATGGCTTGAGGCCATGAAATCAGAGATGGGATCCTTGTATGAGAACAAAGTGTGGACTTTGGTTGACTTGCCCGATGATCGGCAAGCCATAGAGAATAAATGGATCTTCAGGAAGAAGACTGATGCTGACGGTAATGTTACTGTCTATAAAGCTCAACTTGTTGTGAAAGGTTTTCGACAAGTTCAAGGATTTGACTACAATGAGACCTTCTCACCCGTAGCGATGCTTAAGTCTGTCCAAATCATGTTAGCAATTGCCGCATTTTATGATTATGAAATTTGGCAAATGGATGTCAAAACTGCATTCCTTAATGGATATCTTAAAGAAGAGTTGTATATGATGCAACCAAAAGGTTTTGTCGATCCAAAAGGTGCTAACAAAGTGTGCAAGCTCCAGCGATCCATTTATGGACTGGTGCAAGCCCCTCGGAGTTGGAATATACGCTTTGATGGTGTGATCAAAGCATATGGTTTTATACAGACTTTTGGAGAAGCCTGTATTTACAAGAAAGTGAGTGGAGCTCTGTAGCATTTCTAATATTATATGTGGATGACATATTGTTGATTGGAAATAATAAAGAATTTCTGGATGGCATAAAAGGATACTTGAATAAGAATTTTTCATTGAAAGACCTCGGTGAAGCTGCTTATATATTGAGCATCAAGATCTATAGAGATAGATCAAGACGCTTAATTGGACTTTCACAAAGCACATACCTTGATAAAGTTTTGAAGAAGTTCAAAATGGATCAGTCAAAGAAAGGGTTCTTGCCTGTGTTACAAGGTGTGAAGTTGAGTCAGACTCAATGCCCGACCACTGCAGAAGATAGAGAGAAAATGAAAGTCATTCCCTATGCCTCAGCATATAGGTTCTATCATGTATGCAATGATGTGTACCAGACCTGATGTGTGCCATGCTATAAGTTTAGCAGGGAGGTACCAAAGTAATCCAGGAGTGGATCAGTGGACAGCAGTCAAGGACATCCTGAAATACCTGAAAAGGACTAAGGATATGTTTCTCGTTTATGGAGGTGACAAAGATCTTGTCATAAATGGTTACGTCGATGCAAGCTTTGACACTGATCCGGATGACTCTAAGTGACAAACCGGATACGTATTTATATTGAATGGTGGAGCTGTCAGTTGGTGCAGTACCAAGTAGAGCGTCGTGGAGGGATCTATGTGTGAAGCGGAGTACATAGCTGCTTTGGAAGCAGCAAATTAAGGAGTCTGGATGAAGGAGTTCATATCTGATCTAGGTGTAATACCTAGTGCATCGGGTCCAATGAAAATCTTTTGTGACAATACTGGGGCAATAGCCTTGGCGAAGGAATCCATATTTTACAAGAGAACCAAACACATCAAGAGACACTTCAATTCCATCCACGATCAAGTCAAGGAGGGAGACATAGAGATTTGCAAAATACAAACGGATCTGAATGTTGCAGACCCATTGACTAAGCCTCTCTCACGAGCAAAACATGATCAACACCTAGACTCCATGGGTGTTAGAATTATTACTATGTAATCTAGATTATTGACTCTAGTGCAAGTGGGAGAGTGAAGTAAATATGCCCTAGAGGCAATAATAAAGTTGTTATTTATATTTCCTTATATTATGATAAATGTTTATTATTCATGATAGAATTGTATTAACCGGAAACTTAGTACATGTGTGAATACATAGACAAACAGAGTGACCCTAGTATGCCTCTACTAGACTAGCTCGTTAATCAAAGATGGTTCAAGTTTCCTGACCATAGAAATGTGTTGTCATTTGATGAACGGGGTCACATCATTAAAGAATGATGTGATGGACAAGACACATCCGTTAGCTTAGCATAATGATCGTTTAGTTTTACTGCTATTGCTTTCATCATGACTTATACATGTTCCTCTGACTATGAGATTATAACACTCCCGAATACCGAAGGAACACCTTGTGTGCTATCAAACATCTCAACGTAACTGGGTGATTATGAAGATGCTCTACAGGCGTCTCCGCTGGTGTTTGTTTTGTTGGCATAGATCGAGATTAGGATTTATCACTTCGTGTATCGGGGAGGTATCTCTGGGCCCTCTCGGTAATGCACATCACTATAAGCCTTGCAAGCAATGTGACTAATGAATTAGTTACGGGATGATGCATTACGGAACGAGTAAAGTGACTTGCTAGTAACGAGATTGAACTAGGTATGATGATACCGACGATCGAATCTCGGGCAAGTAACATACCGATGACAAAGGAAATAACGTATGTTGTTATGCGGTTTGACTGATAAAGGCCTTCGTAGAATATGTAGGAACCAATATGAGCATCCAGGTTCCGCTATTGGTTATTGGCTGGAGATGTGTCTCGGTCATGTCTACATAGTTCTCGAACCCGCATGGTCCGCACGCTTAACGTTCGATGACGATTTGTATTATGAGTTATGTGATTTGCTGGCTGTCGGTGTCAAAACCGGCAGATCTCAGGTAGGGGGCCCCGAACTGTGCGTCTAAGGTTGATGGTAACAAGAGACAGGGGACACGAAGTTTTACCCAGGTTCGGGCCCTCTTGATGGAGGTTACATAGAGTCAGTTACATAATATGGAATCTTCATGGTTGTTCGCCAAGCTTGCCTTCCACGCCAAGGAGAGTCCCATCCGGACACGGGTACATTCTTCGGTCTTCATATCTTCACAGCCCATCAGTCCGGCCCATAGATAACAGGCCGGACGCCCGAGGACCCCTTAGTCCAGGACTCCCTCAGTATCCCATGAACCTGGCTTCAATGACAAGGTATCCGACTTGTAGTGCTATCTTGGGCATTGCAAGGCGGGTTCCTCCTTCCGAACTCCCGAATGGTGTTCAGACAAATTGATTGTGTTCGGACCTGTCTGGTTATAATTTCGAACCATTTTTTGCCCCACGTTTCGAGACGCGGTTGTCATTGGCACGTCTTGTCAAAGCAGAGATCGTGTCCCCTTATCACGGGATTCTCATCAATACGGGTGTGGGTAACCCAACTGTGCCGTTTACACAACCTTAGGAGCAGGCGAATTTTAAGGCGAATGGGGGGGGGCGTTTGATATTCACCGCCCTTATAAGGAGATAAGATTCTTCCTTCTTCCCCCACTCTTTCCTCCTGCCTCTCCATCCTTGAGCTCCAGCGCCCAGGTTCTCATTCCCCTAGTCTCGAGAAAGCACTCAACCATGTCCGGATCCGGAGGTCAAGGCAAGTGGATGGCCTCCTCCGTTAAGGAGGAGAACTCGCCGAGCTTCGGGCGGCCGGGTACCTCGCGAAGGAAATCGCCCACCGTCTTCCAGCCCGGGGACAGATCATCCCCACACCGAAGCCCAACGAGAGGCTAGTGTTCATCCCCCACTTCCTCCGCGGGCTATGGTTTCCACTCCACCCCTTCGTCCGCGGGATTATGTTCTACTACGGGATAGATTTCCATGATATATCCCCGAACTCCTTCCTCAATATCTCGGCGTTCATCATCGTGTGCGAGGCTTTCCTCCGCATCCACCACCACTTTGGGTTATGGCTCAAAACCTTCAACGTGAAGCCCAAGGTGGTGGACGGACAGCATGCAGAGTGCGGGGGCGCAATGGTGAGCAAGCTCACCAATGTTTCTTGGCCAGAAGGCACATTCGTGGAATCTGTCAAGGAATGGCAGAAGCTATGGTTCTACATCACCGAACCCCGTGATGCCACCTGGGCCGCAGCTGCCGAATTCAACTCCGGTGCTCCCGTGTGGCTCACCTCTTGGGTCAAGAAGAGCCCCAACTGGTGTTCGTCGGACGAGCTGATAGCGCTGCAAACGCGCATCCAAAGCATGATCGATAGGGATATCAAGCTCGTCGACATAATCCAAGTGATGCTGGTGCGCCGGATCCTCCCCTACCAGAGCCGAAGCCACCCTCTATTGGACTTCAGCCCGAAGAAACACCATACCTTGGTGAGGCTCTTAGAAACGACTCATCAAGATGCCTGGAAGTTGCTTTTCAAGGGCAACGAGATACCACCGGCCATCGATTCGGATTGTGGCCACGGCATAAATAACCTCCCCAACGAGGTATGTTATTTTTAACACATCCCTTACTTGCTTGTTTCAAGGGTGATTGAGGGAGTCCTGGATTAGGGGGTCTCCGGACAGCCGGACTATCTCCATTGGCCGGACTGTTAGACTATGAGGATACAAGATAGAAGACTTCGTCTCGTGTCCGGATGGGACTCTATTTGGCGTGGAAGGCAAGCTAGGCAATACGTATATGGATATCTCCTCCTTTGTAACTGACCTTGTGTAACCCTAACCCTCTCCGGTGTCTATATAAACCGAAGGGTTTTAGTTCGTAGGACAACAATCACAACATACAATCATACCGTAGGCTAGCTTCTAGGGTTTAGCCTCTCTGATCTCGTGGTAGATCTACTCTTGTAATACCCATATCTTCAATATTAATCAAGCAGGACGTAGGGTTTTACCTCCATCAAGAGGGCCCGAACCTGGATAAAACTTCATGTCCCTTGCCTCCTGTTACCATCCGGCCTAGACGCACAATTCGGGACCCCCTACCCGAGATCCGCCGGTTTTAACACCGACATTGGTGCTTTCATTGAGAGTTCCTCTGTGTCATCGCCGTTAGGCTTGATGGCTCCTACTATCATCGATAGTGATGCGGTCTAGGGTGAGACTTTTCTCCCCGGACATATCTTCGTATTCAGCGGCTTTGCACTGCGGGCTAATTCGCTTGGCCATTTGGAGCAGATTAAAAGCTACGCCCCTGGCCATCAGGTCAGATTTGGAAGTTTGAATTACACGGCCAATATCCGTGAGGACTTGATCTTCAACGGATTCGAGCCATAGCCGGGCGCGCCGCACAGTCGCGATGGGTATGACCTAGCTCTACCACCGGACAGTACTCCAGAGGTCGCGCCCGCATTAGCTCCGACCCTTAGCTCAGAGCCAACTGCGCCAATCGAGGACGGGTGGCTAGACACCACCTCAGGGGTTGCAGTCTCAACGGCGATTGAGCCGAACACCAGCATAAATCTCCGTGGAGCCCGTGACTCCAAGGTGCTGGACTCTCTTCCGGACCCCGAACCATCTGCGCCCCTACCAATCGAATCTGAGTGGGCGCCGATCATGGAATTCACCACCGCGGATATCTTTCAGCACTCATCCTTCAGCGATGTTCTGAATTCACTAAGGTCTCTCTCTTTGTCAGGAGAGCCCTGGCCGGATTATGGCCAACAGGATTGGGATACGGACGACGAAGAAATTCGACGCCCACCCACCACCTACTTTGTAGCCACTGTCGATGATTTAACCGACATGCTCGACTTCGACTCCGCAGACATCGACGGTATGGACAACGATGCGGGAGGCGAAGATGAACCACCGCCGACAGGGCGCTGGACGTCCACTTCATCATATGACGTATACATGGTGGACACACCAAAATAAGACGTCGACGAGGAACGGAAGGACGCACCGAAGGCTTGTTCCCTCGAGAAGCAGTCAAAGCGGCGGTGCAAGCGCCGCCCCAAATCCCGCCTCGCCAGAAATAACGATCACACAGACCCAGCGTTGGAGCAGGGCGAACCACTACCGGACCATGGCAATACGGAGAATCAAACCGAACAAACCAATTCTGTCAAAGATAATAGTCCGGCCGACACAACGCCGGACAGGCACCCGGAGCAGCAGAATGCCCGTCAAAGGCTTGTTGCCACCGCAAGGAGCCTAAAAAAGCAGAAGCAAAGGCTCAAGGCTGCGCAGGACACACTCCAAATCAGATGGAGTAAAGTACTCAACACAGCAGCGAAGTACAGCGACAATCGCCCCACCAAGAGCTACCCAAAGCGGAAGTTGCTACCTGAATTCGATGAGGAGGCCTCAGACCCCTCACAACCAAAAATCAAAACAGCCACCTGGCCGGATAGACGACCTCACGGCCAACATAGAGCGGCAAACAATGCCACTCACAAGACAATACGCGATTCACGCGGGGGCTTGCACCAAAAGGACAGCGCAACCAGATCCATCTATGGACCACGCAAGCACGCCCCAGCATACGATATAACATCCGAACAACGCGGTACACCCAGATACAGGGGTGCCGCACACCCCCTATGTTTCACCGATGAGGCGCTGGATCATGAATTTCCAGAGGGATTCAAACCTGTAAACATAGAGGCATACGACGGAACAACAGACCCTAGGGTCTGGATCGAGGACTATATCCTCCACATCCATATGGCTCGAGGAGATGATCTCCACGCCATCAAGTACTTACCACTCAAACTCAAAGGGCCAGCCCGTCACTGGCTCAAAGGCCTCCCCGAAAACTCCATTGGAAGCTGGGCAGAGCTCGAAGACGCTTTTCGGGCAAACTTTCAAGGGACTTATGTCCGACCTCCGGACGCGGATGATTTGAGTCATATAACTCAACAGCCCGGAGAGTCAGCCCGAAAGCTTTGGAACAGGTTTCTTACTAAAAAGAACCAAATTGTCGACTGTCCGGACGCTGAAGCCTTGGCATCTTATAAGCACAGCGTCCGTGATGAATGGCTTGCCCGACACCTCGGCCAAGAAAAGCCGAGAACGATGGCAGCATTAACAAGCCTCATGACCCGCTTTTGCGCGGGTGAGGACAGCTGGCTAGCCAAATGCAGCACCAACGACCCCAGTACATCCGAAGTTAGAGATGGAAATGGGAAATCACGGCGCAACAGCAATAACAAACGCTGGAACAAAGGAGACAACACGAAGAACACGGCAGTAAACGCCGGATTCAAAAGCTCTCGGCCAGGTCAGAAGCCACCCTCTAAAGGCGCCAGAGACGAACTGTCCAGCCTAAATAAAATTCTGGACCAAATATGTCAGGTCATAGCACCCCTGGCAAACCAGCCAATCATACCCACAGATAATGCTGGGTCTTCAAGCAGTCCGGCAAGCTCAACGCCGTACACAAGGGGGAGGATACACCAAGCGAAGAAGAGGATGAGCCTCTCAAGGGAAACGCCGAGGAACAAAAGAAATTTCCACCAGAAGTCAAAACAGTAAATGTGTTGCACGTGATCAATGGAAGAAACAAAACGGCACTCCCAGAAAAATACGCCCGAAGGCCTGTCACCAAGGAGTCCTGCCACCGGTCGTCTCAACCGATCACTTTTAACCATCGTGATTACTCAGCAAGTATCCGGCATGCAGGATGAGCTGCCCTGGTATTAGACCCAATAATTGACGGATAGAGCTTCGCACGAGTCCTGATGGACGGTGGCAGCTGTCTAAATCTGATATACCAGGATACAATCCGTGAAATGGGGATAGACCCAACAAAAATTCGCCATAGCAATATTACCTTTAAAGGAGTAACGGTAGGCCCAGGGGCTCGTTGTACGGGCTCCCTGCTACTAAAAGTTATATTCGGCTTCCCCGATAACTTCCGTAGCGAACATCTAACCTTCCACATCGCTCCATTCCAAAGTGGCTATCAAGCACTACTCGGACGTGAAGCTTTCGCTCACTTTAATGCAATACCACACTACGCTTCCCTCACGCTCAAGATGCCCGGTCCACGTGGCATCATTACAGTGAACGGAAATATTAAGCGATTTCTGCGCGCCGAAGAGCGTGCGGCTGCCTTGATAGCCACACACTAAAAACGGCCTCACCAACTAAAACATTTAGCAGGTCCTCACGACCTCTGACACGGTTAGACGAGTCCGGTGCAGCTATATGCAATTTATACCGGATCAATGATCACACCCCTATTACAAATACAAGGGGCTCAGCGTGCGCAGACAAGTGGCAATTCTTACTCACCTTGAATTATACATGGTTTATTTAAAAACTATCTTTTTACACGACAGCTTTTTTACCTAAGCTCCTCTCTTTTACAGATAATCATCGTGCTACACCCGTCCAGGATACGGCACAACGGAGACACAGGCGCAGACGTGCAGCAGGGACCCGCTCCAAGGATTCTTTTTAGATTAAGACCCTGCGTAAACCTTTTTTACTGTCTCTTGTTGATACATATCCACCGAATTCTCAGCACAATTGAGAAGGATGCTGATGTCTTGGCATGTGGCCACGTCAGAATAATGCACGTACCTGGACACAAGGGGCTTCTTACAAGCGGCACTATTTCGGCCCGGTTTATACCATAAAGACCGAATACCTTAGGGAGTGTTCGGCGTCGCGAGTTCGGCCTTATATGCATCAGCTCCGAATCATTGTCTTTGGTCAAATGTTGGGTTTGCCCGGCTCCTGTGTTTTGGTGCCTTACGTTCCGCTTTACCGGCTAAGGTAGCACCAGGAGAACTACTGCGATTGTGCCCTGGTTCATCCGGACGAGCGCCTCAGTAGAGAAAGCCGAAAACTGACTGTCATGATATAGCGTGAGACTGGTCAACCACTCGATGACCTATCGGAATGTTAGAATTCCTCCGCCTTAACGAAGGGCCGTTTTCCGGCCAGGCATATACGCACCCCGCGATCGGGAGAGTGCGGAGCCACCAGGGGCTATCTAGTAGCCCCACTGTCAAACTCCTATGGCTAAGTGAAGTGTTAAAGCATTATAGTCCGGTTGCCTCGCTCGCTGCGCTATCACCTCCTTATCAGGACCAAGACGTTGGGTTAAGTGTGAACATGCGTTTTTTGCGAGCACCTCTGCATTATATGCGTGGGGGTTGAAGCCGACGGCTGCAATCTTTCAGGTTATACACATGTATACATAAACGGCCGCACAGGAGGCATCATACTACTTTCAGGCAAAAGTATAAACATAGCCTTATAAAAACTTCATAAAAGCATTATGTTTACAATGAGAATACATATCACTCAAACATAATATTTTTCGAGCACTGGGCCTTTATCAAACGAGCACCCTCGAGAACTTCCTCGAAATAGTGTTCGGCAGCCACACGGCCTATGGCCGAACCCTGTGCCGCAATAGTGGTAGCGTCCATCTCCGCCCAGTATGCTTTAACACGGGCAAGGGCCATCCACGAGCCTTCTATGCACGCCGACCTCTTCATCGCATTAATGCGCGACACCACATCAAGGAACTGTTGCACTAAGCTGAAATAGCTGTTCGGCTTAGGCCCTTCCGGCCATAGCTGATCCACAATAGACCTCATGGCGAGTCCGGACAACCTATTCAGTTCGGCCCATTCGGCTAGCTGGTCAGTCAATGAAAGCGGACGCTCTGGAACGTGGAATTCTGTCCAGAACAGCTTGTCCACTTCATGATTTGTCTGACCTTGGAAGTACTTGGCCGCATCGGCAGCGCTCACCACCAAATCCATAAACGCATCTGCCGAGCTCCACAGCCGATCCAGAGGGTCATACGGTGGATCTCCGAACTTCCTCCGTAACATGAAGGGTTTCCCAGCCGCAATATCCCCGGCTTCCCGCAGCTCCTCCTTCTTCGCTCTCAGAGCAGAACGGGTGTCTTTGTCTGCCGCCGCGGCCTTCTCAAGGTCTGTTGCCTTCGCTCGATTTTCTTTCTCAAGGACCCAGCAATGGTCGGCAGTGTCTTTTAACTCTACGGCCATCTTGGCCATCTTCTCCTGGCTCCCGCAATGTGCGGCCTTCTCGGCTTCCAACTCTTCGGCTGCCTTCAAAGCAGCCGCATTACTAATCCTCGCTTATTCCTTGGCTCGGGCAAGTTCCGCCCGCAAGGCTTCCACGGTGGCAGCTCCATCTGCAGTCACAACATATTAAAGATACTGGCATTATGCTGCTCTTACTATGTGACATTCACCGGATGATAACACTTACCCTGTGCCTTGTCAAGCCTCTTGTTAACAAGCTCGATGTCGGCGTCTGCCGCATCCAGTTGCCGTTTTAATTGGGTAAACTCATTAGTCCGGCTAGCCACCGGAGCTTCCACCACCTGCACATAGAGGCAGTCTGGTTATTGCCTGGGAATACGATCCTCTGTTGGTCGTCGTTCTCGACGACAACCAGAGTCTCAGGGGCTACTATCTACACAGGGCACACCTAACATGTGCAGTACTATCACATATTATCTCACATACCTCAAAGCCTGTCAGTAGACTCATAAAGGCTTCATGTAATCCGCTTTCAGTGGACGAGATTCTCTCCATCATCGTACCCATCAACATATGGTGCTCTTCTGAGATGGCCGCTCGCCCCACCAACTCCCTCAGAACGTCCGACCGCACACCAGGCGGTGCCGGACTCTTTCGTATGCTCTCTTTGGGAGCCGGACACTGGGGACTTCTGGGGTCTACGGGACTATCTTCTGGCCTCACCGGATCCGGAGAGGCCCTCCGCGACGACACTTCGGGGTCGCCCGCTTCTGGAGCGGAGGAGTCCGGGGGAGGCGTTTCGCTCTCCATCATCTCCGGAAGAAGATCCCCCGAAGACGAACTCATTTGAGAGGGGCTGAGGCCCGAACTGCAAGATATATGCGGTGGTTGTTTTCTCAGAGGAAAAAGATAGCATACTCTTACTATTAAAATATTTTGGATCACTTACGACTCGTTGGAGGGCTGATCCCCTCGCGGACTTTGTGCGGCAAAAGCACCCCCCGAGGCAGGACCCTCTGTGGGAGACTTCTTCTCCCGTTTGGAGGCTTCGGCTTCCGGATCCTCGGAAGCAGTCCTTTTCCTCCCCCGGTCGTCCTCCTTCGTGGAAACGCTCGTTCCCTCGGTCGGAGCGGGTAGCGATGGGGGCCCGCGTTCGCCCGTATTATCCCCCTCGGTATCTTCCTTCAAGGGCTCCGGGCAAGGTGCGACCTCGAGCATCTTCTCCAATACCGGATTTTCCAAACCCTCAGGGAGGGGGGCCAAACACCGAATCATCTTCGCCTTCGTTAGCCAGTCCTGGTCAAAAGGCGAACTCTCAAAAATAACCTCGAATAAAAGACAGTGTGTTCGGCTAGAGGATTTCTTACTTGTTCGGCGGCGCGGTTACTGCTCAGGCCCACGTCCTCGGTGATATCCGGACATTCCACTTGAGGTCCGAAGAATGACTTGTACATCTCCTCGTGCGTCAGGCCGAGGAAACTTTGAATGGCACGTGGTCCCTCTGGATTGAACTCCCACAAGCGCAGGGGCCGGCGTTTGCAAGGCTAGACTTGGCGAACTAGCATAACTTGTATTACCGCAACCAAATTGAAATCTCCCTCGAAGAGATCTCGGATGCGGCTTTGCAGTATAGGCACGTCCTTGGCTGGACCCCAGCTCAGACCCCCGCTAATCCATGACATCAGTTGTGGTGGGGGGCCCGAGCGGAAAGCGGGGGCAGCCGCCCACTTGGCACTTCTGGGAGCCGTGACATAAAACCACTCCCGTTGCCATAATTCGGGCACCTCTAGAAAGGAACCTCTCGGCCATGGAGCTCCTGCCATCTTGCCTATTGATGCCCCTCCGCACGCTTCTTGTTGCCCCTCGATCATCTTCGGCTTTACTTCAAAAGTCTTGAGCCACAGGCCAAAGTGAGGGGTAACGCAGAGGAAGGCCTCACACACGACAATAAATGTCGTGATGTGGAGAAAGGAGTCCGGGGCTAGATCGTGGAAATCTAACCCGTAATAGAACATCAAGCCCCTGACGAAAGGATCCAGAGTGAGGCCTAGACCTCGGAGGAAGTGGGAGACGAACACAAAGTTTTCGTTGGGTTCGGGAGAAGGGACGACTTGCCCTCGAGCAGGCAGCCGATGCGAAACCTCGGCGGTCAGATATCTAGCCTCCCTCAACTTCTTAATGTCCTCTTCCGTAACGGAGGAGGGCGTCCATCGGCCTTGAAGGCTGGATCCGGACATGGTTGAAGATCCGGAGCACCTGACCTGGGCTTTGGGTGTTAGAACTCTAGGCGGGGGAAGGGTTTGATTGAGCACGGGAGGGAAAAAGCGAAAACCTTGTCCCCTTATAAAGAGGGTGAATATCAAGCGTCCTCTCCGTAGCCGTTTAGGACTTACCTATAATCTAGGAGTCCTAGACACGGTTGGGTTACCCACGAACCGCATTAAAGAATCCCGTAATTAGGGGAACACGATCTCCGCTTCGGCAAGACGTGTCAAGAAACCGCCTCACGTTATGTGTGGAGCTGGTTAAGAGAAACGGTTCGAATAATCACCGGGCCATGACATAACGTCATGTTGCCAAAACAAGCCAGCAATTAGATCTGCGAAAAATTATTCTCTCTGCGGTGGAATGTGGAACTTATTTTGCAGGGTCGGACACTATCCTCGTATTCAACTTCTTCTGTAATGTATTCGGAGAAGGAACCCGCCTTGAAATGCCGAAGACAACTGCGTGCCGGACTTGTCATCATTGAAGCCTGGTTCAGGGGCTACTGAGGGAGTCCTGGATTAGGGGGTCTCCGGACAGCCGGACTATCTCCATTGGCCGGACTGTTAGACTATGAAGATACAAGATTGAAGACTTCGTCTCGTGTCCGGATGGGACTCTATTTGGCATGGAAGGCAAGCTAGGCAATACGTATATGGATATCTCCTCCTTTGTAACCGACCTTGTGTAACCCTAACCCTCTCCGGTGTCTATAAACCGAAGGGTTTTAGTCCGTAGGACAACAATCACAACATACAATCATACCGTAGGATAGCTTCTAGGGTTTAGCCTCTCTGATCTCGTGGTAGATCTACTCTTGTAATACCCATATCTTCAATATTAATCAAGCAGGACATAGGGTTTTACCTCCATCAAGAGGGCCCGAACCTGGGTAAAACTTCGTGTCCCTTGCCTCCTGTTACCATCCGGCCTAGACGCACAGTTCGGGACCCCCTACCCGAGATCCGCCGGTTTTGACACCGACAGTGATATATAATGCTTTTATTACCATTGCTTTTTCAGTACTGGTTGAAGCAGGCGAAGAAGATTTGATGTCTGGCTCCCCTGCCCGAGGAGCCAGTCACTCCATGCTTAGCGAAGATGCTGGAGCCGGCGCCTTACAAGGCACCAGAGAAGAAGGCCACATGAAATGCCAAGGGGGTCCGGAGTGGCCCCCGCCGCAAGGGCACTTCGGACGCGCCGTCCGAAGACAAGGCCCATTCCCCCGCTGCCAAAGACGACGCAGATGAGGAGGAGGAGGAGGAGAGCGACTCTCCCTCCATCGGGGGAGGAAGAAGAGGGCGGCCTCCACAACTCTGGAGCCAGAGGCGCCCAAAAAGGGGAAGGGCTCCCTAGTGGGTAACTCCGCATGGGACGTTGATGACAGTCCAGAGAGACGCCCCCGCGCTAAGCCTCGGGCCGCATCGTAAGTACTAATACCTTATCCACCCATAAAGTTTCTCCTCCTCATTGTATTGAAATGATTGGCAAATGTTATTGTAGTCCGGCCCACAACAGCTCCCAGCGATCTTCGTCAGGAGGCTCACTGGATTCCAAGGCGATGTCTAGCGACTCCCTGCCGGACGCACACTCCCCCAAGACCAAGGAGGATGCGGAGGTGCTGTCCCGAAGGACAGTCTCCAGCGGGGGAGAGGCTCAGGAGGCACCCAAAGGCGAAACCTCCGTCGCCGGACCCTAAGGGTACTCAGTCTCCAATGAGACTGGTGGGGAGGGCCGCACACAGTTCGGCCCTCAACCGGACTCAATTCCGGAGACCGAGGCGGCTCCGAAATCCAGCACACACCCTCCATCGAAAGAAGGGGGAAGCCTGTTGCCCCGGTGGCCCCTGTCCAACCAGGGGCACTGGATAACCTACTGGAGGCGCTACGAGGCGCTTCCATTATGGATTAGCAACGTGCTCTTATGGGCATGGTGATTGAAAAGGTTCAGTCCTCCAAGAGCGGATTAACCGAAGCCTGCAGCAGCTTGCTGACAGGTTTTGAGGTAAGAGATGCTGAACAAGGAGAAAATCCCAGTGTAGACCAGTAGCCCCTGAGACACTGTCCGGTGTTCAGAAAGAAAAAGCCGGACAGAGGATCAATCTCATTTTAACAGGGAACTAACTTAATTTTTCTAAAATGCAGGCGTCATTGCTAGCCGCAGCCTCGCATACTGCTGAAGTTTTTGGACTGAAGCAGAAACTGGCAGAGGCTGAGGAGGAGCTGGGCCAAGTGAAGAGGCAGCTCCAGGAGAAACAAGGTAAGCAATAACCTGTTATATATTCGAAAAGAAGAAAATTTTATGCGATGACCATAATGCCATGATTTGTACAGAAGCGACGACCGAGGTCGAGGCCCTGGCCGAAGCCGAGGGGAAGGCTGTCCAACAGCAAGCCGCCCGTAAGAAGCTCAAGGCTCGGGTCGGGGAGGTCCAGCAGGAGCTCAAAGACATGGTGAAGAAGTGTGAAGCTTTGGAGCACGAGGCGTCGGCCCGAGAGACCGAACTTACCAAGGCTCATCAGAGCTCAGAGGTCGCACAGAATGAGGCTTGGGACGCTCTCTAGGAGATCCATGAGGTGAAGAAGATCGCAGTGGGTAAGGTATTTAACATGCAAAGGAAGTATGTGGAGAGGAAGTACCTTTTACTAACCCGGATTCGGAGTTGCCTAGGGGCTTTTGTGGATCTGCCCCGCAGTGTATCCGATGCTGCGGAGTTCTTCCGAGCCAGGGAAGGGGATTCTTCGAAGAAGCTGTTCTGGTCGCAGTATGCTGTGCCAGAACATCTGGTGGCCTTTTCCGATCAACTGAAGCAGTTGGTCGAGCTGCATAGGGTGCCCGAACTAGCCATGAAGGATTTCATAATCCGACTATGGCCGGCCAAAGCTATACCTAGTAGTTATTTTAGCCTTGCGAAGCGGGTGGTGGAGGCTTGTCCGCGGCTAGACATCGTCAAGCGATCCGTCTGCATCGAGGGTGCCCGCATGGCCTTCGCTCGTTGCAAGATGTGGTGGGTGAAGATGGATGCCGTCGAGGTGGCCAGGGTCCGCCGGAGGGCAAGGAGCACCGCACACCCGAGCGATACTTTGCGGATGTCCTGGAGGGATCTCGACTTGTAGCAACGCAGTGCGGGCAGGACATTATTCTCGAATGAATACATCCATGTTTTTCCTTGTATAAACAAATCTGCCTTGTAATATATAATTTTTATTATGTTTTGATCATTTCCTCCTGTGCGGCCGTGTTGTATGAAATCTGAGGGTTAACCAGTCGTCAGCTTCAGCCCTCGTGTAGGTAGTACGGAGGTGTTCGGGATGGAATCTAAACAATCTTGATCCAATTATATGGTCCTTGAAGGAGTTGTTTAGTGCAGCGAACCAGGCAACCAGACTATACGGCTTGAACGCCCTCTCTTAGCCATAGGAGTTTTATAATAGAAATAGGCGTAGCCCCTGATATACGAACCAGAGTGCTGTCAGCGTTTGATCGGGAAGTACCGATCCTTCGCGAAATGCAGAAAATCTCCAACGATTTGAGACCTCCGAACAGCTCACCAGCTCTCGCTGCATCACGACAGTCAGTTTTCGACTTTCTCTACTGAGGTGCTCATCCGGTTTAGACCAGGACACAATCGTAGTAGTTCTCCCTTTACTACCCTAGCCGATGTAGCAGAACATAGGGTACCAAGCACAGGAGCCGGGCAACCCAACTATTGAACAAAGACATAATTCGGAGCCAATGCATATAATGCTAAATTCGGGGTGCCAAACTATACTTATAGGAAGTGTTCGGACTTTTGTTGCCATAGTGTAAGGTGCTATAAAGCCCCTCACAAACGTCAAAAGTACCAAAGTGTATGGGTGCTACCTGATGGGGTTATCCACAGGGAATCTGAAAAAGAAAAGAGAGAAAGAAAACAGAAAAGACGTAAAGGTAAAAAGCTGGGGTCCTAAAGCTCTAGCTACAAACTGTTTTCATTGTAATCTAATTAGTATGTCAAGGCGCATTGATACAAACAGTGCAATAAGCAATAGGCTATTTAACATGCTGAAACCAGGGGAGAGCTGCATATGGGTCCTCGAAAACAGGTAGAGTTATCATTAACGGAATCACCTAAAAAGTTCCCCATATGTCCGCGTTTCTCGCCATCTTGGTGTATTTATCCTACAAGAGGACCGATGACCAGACCCCCCGATGGGGCCTGTGGGATTGAGACCTAAACGGAAAACAAGTAAAAGTGAAAGTATGTGTGTATCCGATGTCAGTTGAGATGTGCCATGGGTCACAAGTTATCTGTGCCTCCGTCAATGCCCATGGAATTTTAAGTGCATAGTTATGTACACGCGACATGAATGCTACCACTTGATCGGGACTGAGACGGAGGCCGGATTGCTAGTCGAGCTACTGACGAGCCGAGCTCTCCTGCTGCAGAGTAGTTCGGACCCTCTTAAGGGTGTCCGCGGGCTCAGCAGCCGAATGAAGGTTCTGCTTGAGAAGGCTGCTTTGTACTTCTGCTGCTAGGGCAGCTGTGTGCTCTTCTGTACAGAGAGAGCGTTCCGTATTGCCATTGACTGTTATGATGCCGCGTGGACCGGGCATCTTGAGCTTGAGATAAGCATAGTGTGGCACTGCGTTGAATCAAGCAAACGTAGTTCGTCTGAGCAGTGCATGATAGCCGCTGCGGAATGGGACGATATCGAAGATTAACTCCTCGCTTCGGAAGTTGTGCGGAGATCCAAAGACAACCTCTAATGTGATTGAGCCCATATAGCGGGCCTCTACACCTGGTATGATTCCTTTAAAGGTAGTCTTTGTAGGCTTGATCCTTGATGGGTCAATGCCCATTTTCCGCGATGTATCCTGATAGAGCAGATTGAGGCTGCCACCACCGTCCATAAGGACACGAGTCAGGTGAAACCCATCAATTATTGGGTCTAAGACTAGTGCGGCTGAGCCCCCGTGACGGATACTGGTCGGGTGGTCCGGCGATCGAAAGTGATCAGGCACGATGACCATGGATTGAATTTTGGGGTGACTGGCTCTATTGTGTAGACGTCCCAAAGTGCACTCTTGCGTTCCCTCTTCGGGGTGTGGGTGGCATATATCATGTTCACCGTTTTGACCTGAGGGGGAAACTTCTTCTGTCCCCCTGTGTTCGGCTGCCGTGGCTCTTCGTTGTCGTCCTCGCTTTGCGATCCTTTTTCCCTGTTCTCGGCGTTTAATTTGCCGGCCTGTTGGAAAACCCAGCACTCTCTATTTTTATGATTAGGAGGCTTGTCGCGGGTGCCGTGAATCTGGCATGGACGATCAAGTATGCGGTCTAAGCTAGATGGGCCCGAATTGTTCCTTTGGAACGGCTTCTTCCGCTGACCGGACTTAGAGCCACTAAATCCGGCGTTGACCGCCGTATCCTCGGTGTTGTCACCATTGTTTAGACACTTGTATCTATTGCGTCGAGACTTGTCTTTGTTACTTTTAACTTCAGGGGTGCCGATGTCGCTTGCATTGTTCTTGCTACGAGCCAACCAACTGTCCTCACCCACACAAAAGCGGGTCATTAGTGCCATGAGGGCCGCCATGGATTTTGGCTTTTCTTGGCCGAGGTGGCGAGTGAACCATTCATCGCGGATGCTATGTTTGAAAGCTGCTAGAGCTTCAGCGTCCGGACAGTCAACGATTTGGTTCTTTTTAGTTAGGAACCTTGTCCAGAATTTCCTGGCGAACTCTCCGGATTGCTGGACTGTATGGCTTAAGTCATCAGCGTCCGGAGGTCAAACATATGTACCTTGGAAGTTATCGAGGAATGCCTCGTCCAAGTCCTCCCAACTGCCGATGGAATTTTCAGGCAGACGTTTAGCCAGTGCCGAGCTGGCCCCTTGAGTTTTAGAGGGAGGTATTTGATGGCGTGAAGGTCATCTCCGCATGCCATATGGATGTGGAGAATGAAGTCTTCGATCCACACCATGGGGTCTGTGGTCCCATCATATGATTCTATGTTCACAAGCTTGAATCCTTCAGGGAATTCGTGGTCCAGGACCGCATCAGTGAAGCAATGAGGGTGTGTGGGGCCTCTGTATCGGGCCGTATCGTGACGCAGCTCTGATGGAGTCCATCTGCGGTGTTTGGCCTACGCATGACTGGGTTTGTCACGTCCGAATAGGTGGCCATTGTCATGTGTCGAGGTGCGTCCTCGCGATCCGTAGATTGATCTGGTAGGTCCTGCTTTATTGTTCAGGTTCTGCCAGAGGTCATATGTATGGCCGTGGGCGAATTTACCTTTGCCTGAGTGACGAGGCAGGGCGGGCTGGTGTTCGGCATGAGCTGCCGTTTTGTCCCGACCACGCGGTGGTCGGTCAGCCGCATTGTATGATGGTGGTATATATTCTGACGCCTCCTCATCGAACTGAGGTAGCAATTTAAGTTTTGGGTAGCTTTTGGTTGGGCGCTTGAGGCCGTATTCTTCGGCTGCTAGGACATCCGTCCATTTATCGTTGAGCAGATCCTAGTCATCTTGAAGCTGCTACTGCTTGTTCTTCAGGATCCTTGCGGTGGCTATTAGCTGGCGCTTGAAGCACTCCCGCTCAAGAGGTTCCTCAGGCACGATGAAATCCTCGGTGCCGAGGCTCACCTCGTCCTCGGAGAGCGGAAGGTAACTATCGTCCTCCGAATCTTTGTGCGAGGCCTGTTTAACAGGGCTAACCTGCGCATCTTCCCGTTCATCTTGTTCGTTTGTTGTGTCGACGGGGTCTTCGTTGTCTTCGGCACCTTCCAGAGTGTCATCTTCTCCTGTGCTGGTGTTGCTATCTTTACTGCGGCATGACTTAGAGCGGCCCCGCCGACGCCTGTGCTTGGACTGTATTTTGGAAGGTTTATCCTCAACTGGGTTTTCCTTGTCGCCGCCGCTGTTTTCCTTTGGTGCATCCACCATGTATACATCATACGAGGAAGTGGCCGTCCAGTGTCCGGTGAACGGCGGGTTCTGGTCTTCTTCTTCTCCGGCATCGTCGTCCATACCGTCGATGTCCTCGGAGTCGTAATCAAGTTCGTCGGTCAAATCCTCGACCGTGGCTATAAAGTGAGTGGCAGGTGGGAAGCGAAATTCTCCATCGTCAGCCCCTAGTTCGAGCTGGATATAGTTCGGCTGAGAGTCCTCCGCTAAGGACATACTTTTTAACGAGTTTAGCACATCGCCCAGAGGCGAGTGCTAGAAGATGTCTGCGGCGCTGAATTGGAAGATCGATAAATGATCAAGCTCGGCGTCCGTGGGCTCACGTGGTTCGGAACCTACAGCAGGAGACGAGTCCAGTGTTCCGGTGGCAGAGGCATCGGGTGAGTCCAGGCCCATGTGCGGCTCCAACGCCATGGAATATGCGGCCTCCGTGGTGGGGTTAATCCTCCCATCTTTGGATGGCATTGCCTGCTCTGGCTCTAGGGCCAGAGCGGTTACAGGAGTGATCTCCTGGATGCGGCCCGATGACAGATTGAAGCCATGATCATCGGGGTGATCGGGAGCGGCCATTGCGGTATCGAATCCAACGAAGATCAAGTCTCCATGGATGTCCGAGACGTAGTTCGAGCTTCTGAATATGACCTGATGGCCAAGGGCATAGCTTTTGATCTGCTCTAGATGGCCAGACGAGTTGGCCCGCAATGCGAAGCCACCAAACACAAAGATCTGTCCAGGGAGGAAAGTTTCTCTGCAGACAGCGCCATTATTGACGATTGAGGGGGCCATCAAACCTTTCAGCGACAGCACAGAGGAACTCTCAATGAAAGCACCAATGTCGGTGTCAAACCGGCAGATCTCGGGTAGGGGTCCGAACTGTGCGTCTAAGGATGATGGTAACAGGAGACAGGGGACGCAAAGTTTTACCCAGGTTCGGGCCCTCTTGATGGAGGTAATACCCTATGTCCTGCTTGATTGATATTGATGAATATGACTATTACAAGAGTTGATCTACCACAAGATGATAATGGCTAAACCCTAGAAGTCTAGCCTGTATGACTAAGGTATTGAGTATCCCCTATTCGGACTAAGTCCTCCGGTTTATATAGACACCGGGGGGATCTAGGGTTACATAGAGTCGGTTACATAATGTGGAATCTTCATGGTTGTTCGCCAAGATTGCCTTCCATGCCAAGGAGAGTCCCATCCGGACACGGGTACAGTCTTCGGTCTTCATATCTTCACAGCCCATCAGTCCAGCCCATAGATAACAGGCTGGACGCCCAAGGACCCCTTAGTCCAGGACTCCCTCAATGGCCGAAGTTTGTTCAGAGTCACAGATGAGATCATGGACATGATGAGGAGTCTCAAAATGGTCGAGAGTTAAACATCGATATATTGGAAGGTTATATTCAGACACCGGAATGGTTCTGAAGTGTTTCGGGTATTTTCTGGAGTACCGGGAGGTTACCGGACCCCCCCCCCGGGGAAGTAGTGGGCCTTAATGGGCTTTAGGGGAAAGGAGAGAAGGGCCTCAAGGGGTGGCTGCGCCCCCCATGGCTGGTCCGAATTGGACTAGGAGGGGGCGGCGCCCCCCCTCTTTCTTTCTCCCCTCTTCCTCCTTCCCTCCTTCTCCTAGTTGGAATAGGAAAGGGAGTGGGGGCGAATCCTAATTGGACCATGAGTCCAAGTAGGACTCCCCCCTTGGGCTAGCCTCCTCTTCACCCCTCCTTTAAAGACGTGGGAGGGGGCACCCCAAAGGCACACCAAGTCTTCTCTTAGCCGTGTGTGGTGCCCCCTCCACAGTTACACACCTCAGTCATATTGTCGTAGTGCTTAGGCGAAGCCCTGTGCCGGTAACTTCATCATCACCGTCGCCACGCCGTCAAGCTGACGGAACTCTCCCTCGTCCTCAACTGGATCAAGAGCTCGAGGGACGTCATCGAGCCGAACGTGTGTTGAATGCGGAGGTGCCGTACATTCGGTGCTAGGATCAGTTGGATCACAAAGACGTTTGACTACATCAACCGCGTTACTAAACGCTTCCGCTTTTGGTCTATGAGGGTACGTGGACATACTCTTCTCGCTCATTTCTATGCTTCTCCTAGATAGATCTTGCATGATCGTATGATTTTTTTTTGAAATATTGTGTTCCCCAAGAGGGAGCGCCGCCGCCTCTGACCCGCGGCCGGTGCCACAGACTCGACCGCCGAGTGCTTCTCGCTTGGTCTGGGCCCAAGGCTTCGCCTTGCGGAGGGGTCGGGCTCGACACCGCCGGTCTGAGCTGGGCTGTGCCCGCTCGACCTGGCATGGCTCGCCCTCTGCACTTTGTCCGCCCTCTCCCAACCTCTCGGACGCCAGCCATCATTGGCATTGGTGCCCCGGCTCCCATCCTCCACACGTCTCCGTTCCGGCCATTTATCGCGGCTTTCCGCTCGTCGGCTCTTCAATTCCCGGCTTCCTCCCCCAGGCAGCTCTGGCCGGCCCTGCTTCGCGCTCCTGCTCCTGCGACGGTGGTGGCGGCTCATCAAGGGGAAACTCTCTGAGCCTGCGCCTCCCCCCGTTCGCAGCCCCCTGTGCTGGCATGCCAGGGCATCCTGGGCTATGCCCCGTCTCCCCCTTCCCCTCCCCCTCAGCTGGGCCGGACCGGGTGGGCCGGCCCCCTCTCCTGGCCTTTCCGTGTGCCTTAGGCCCACCTCGCGGACACAGTGGAATTGGTCACCCAACGGCTTCCCTGTGCCCCCATCCCCCCCCCCCCCGCAGCTGCCGCTTCACCCTCGTCACCCCGCCCTCTCTCGTCGACTCCCCCTCTCGCCACCACCCCACCTCCTCCTCCCGACCTCCCCCACCCTCCCTTCTCTGGCCATGACCTGGGAGTGGGAGGACGGTGAGGCCCGCCGCAAACGCCGCTATGAGGACCGGCGTGACCCCCCACCCTCCCCCGACGCGCTCCGTCGCGAGGATGACCTCCGGTGGGAGCTGCGTGACCGGGAGGCGCGCCGGGATGACCGTTGCTCCCCTGGGTGCTCCAAGCATCGCGGGTCGTCCCGCTACCTGCTACCTCTTAAGCATGCGTTGGTTTTCCCTTGAAGAGGAAAGGGTGATGCAGCAAAGTAGCGTAAGTATTTCCCTCAGTTTTTGAGAACCAAGGTATCAATCCAGTAGGAGACAACGCACAAGTCACCTAGTACCTACACAAATAATCAAGAACCTTGCAACCAACGCGATAAAGGGTTTGTCAGTCCCTTCACGGCCACTCGCAAAAGTGAGATCTGATAGAGATAGTAAAGTAAATATTTTTGGTATTTTTGTTGTATAGATTGGAAAGTAAAGATTTCAAAATAGTAAACAAGATGCGATGTAAATAAAAGAGATGCAATATAATAAGAAAGAGACCCGGGGGCCATAGGTTTCACTAGTGGCTTCTCTCAAGATAACATGTATTATGGTGGGTGAACAAATTACTGCCAAGCAATTGATAGAAAAGTGCATAGTTATGAGAATATCAAAGGCAATGATCATGAATATAGGCATCATGTCCATGTCAAGTAGACCAAAATGATTCTACATCTACTACTATTACTCCACACATCGACCGCTATCCAGCATGCATCTAGAGTATTAAGTTCATAAGAACAGACTAACACATTAAGCAAGATGACATGATGTAGAGGGATAAACTCAAGCAATATGATATAAACCCCATCTTTTTATCCTCGATGGCAACAATACAATACGTGCCTTGCTGCTCCTATTGTCACTGGGAAAGGACACCGCAAGATTGAACCCAAAGCTAAGCACTTCTCCCATTGCAAGAAAGATCAATCTAGTACGCCAAACTAAACTGATAATTCGAAGAGACTTGCAAAGATATCAAATCATGCATATAAGAATTCAGAGAAGAACCAAATAATATTCATAGATAATCTTGTTCATAAATCCACAATTCATCGGATCTTGGCAAACACACCGCAAAAGAGTATTACATAAAATAGATCTCCAAGAACATCGAGGAGAACTTTGTATTGAGAATCAAAGAGAGAGAAGAAGCCATCTAGCTAATAACTATGGACCCGAAGGTCTGTGGTAAACTACTCACGCTTCATCAGAGAGGCAATGTTGTTGATGTAGATGTCCGCCATGATCGATTCCCCCTCCGGCAGATCGCTGGAAAAGGCCCTAAGATGGGATATCATGGGTACAAAAGGTTGCGGCGGTGGAAAAGTGGTTTCATTGCTCTCCCTGATCGATCTATGGTATAAGTGTATATATAGGCAAACAAAGTATGTCAGTGGAGATACGTTGGGCCCACGAGGGTGGGGGCACGCCTACCTCCTGGGCGCACCCTCCTACCTCGTGACCGCCTCACGGAGTTCCAGACTTCAACTCCAAGTCTTCTGGATTGCTTTTGGTCCAAGAAAGATCATCGCGAAGGTTTCATTCTGTTTGGACTCCATTTGGTATTCCTTTTTTGCGAAACTCTAAAATAGGCAAAGAAACAGAAACTAGCACCAGGCCTCCGTTAATAGGTTAGTCCCAAAATAATGTAAAAGGGCATATTAAAGCCCATTAAACATCCAAAACAGATAATATAATTGCATGGAACAATCAAAAATTATAGATATGTTGGAGACATATCAAGCATCCCCAAGCTTAATTCCTGCTCGTCCTCGAGTAGGTAAATGATTAAAACAAAATTTCTGATGTGGAATGCTACCTAACATAATTATCAATGTAATTTTCTTTATTGTGGCATGAATTTTCAGATCCGAAAGATTCAAGAGAAAAGTTTAATATTGACATAAAAATAATAATACTTCAAGCATACTAACAAAGTAATCATGTCTTCTCAAAATAACATGGCCAAAGAAAGTCCATCCCTACAAAATCATATAGTTTGGCTATGCTCCATCTTAGTCACACAAAATATTCAAATCATGCACAACCCCGATGACAAGCCAAGCAATTGTTTCATACTTTAGTATTCTCAAACTTTTTCAACTTTCACGCAATACATGAGCGTGAGCCATGGACATAGCACTACAGGTGGAATAGAATGGTGGTTGTGGAGAAGACAAAAAGGAGGAAGATGGTCTCGCATCAACTAGGCATATTAATGGGCTATGGAGATGCCCATCAATAGATATTAATGTGAGTGAGTAGGGATTGCCATGCAACGGATGCACTAGAGCTATAAATGTATGAAAGCTCAACAACAGAAACTAAGTGGGTGTGCATCCAACTTGCTTGCTCACGAAGACTTAGGGCATTTTGAGGAAGCCCACTATTGGAATATACAAGCCAAGTTGTACAATGAAAATTCCCACTAGTATATGAAAGTGACAAAATAAGAGACTCTCTACCATGAAGATCATGGTGCTACTTTGAAGCACAAGTGTGGAAAAAGGATAGCAGCATTGTCCCTTCTCTCTCTTCTCTCTCTTTTTTCTCTTTTTTTTTCTTTTTTTGTTTGGCTTCTTTGGCCTCTTTTTTTTTCCTCACACAGGACAATGCTCTAATAATGATGATCATCACGCTTCTATTTATTTACAACTCAAGGATTACAACTCGATACTTAGAACAAAATATGACTCTACATGAGTGCCACCGACGGTGTACCGAGATGTGCAATGAATCAAGAGTGACATGTATGAAAAAATTATGAATGGTGGCTTTGCCACAAATATGATGTCAACTACATGATCATGCAAGGAAATATCACAATGATGAAGCATGTCATAATAAACAGAATGGTGGAAAGTTGCATGGCAATATATCTCGGAATGGCTATGGAAATGCTATAATAGGTAGGCATGGTGGCTGTTCTGAGGAAGGTAAATGGTGGGTTTATGGTACCGGCGAAAGTTGCGTGGTACTAGAGAGGCTAGCAACGGTGGAAGGGTGAGAGTGCGTATAATCCATGGACTCAACATTTAGTCATGAAGAACTCACATACTTATTGCAAAAATCTACAAGTCATCAAAACCAAGCACTACGCGCATGCTCCTAGGGGGATAGATTGGTAGGAAAATACCATCGCTCGTCGCCGACCGCCACTCATAAGGAAGACAATCAAAGAAATACCTCATGCTTCAAATTTGCTACACAACGGTTACCATACGTGCATGCTACGGGACTTGCAAACCTCAACACAAGTATTTCTCAAATTCACAACTACTCAACTAGCATGACTCTAATATCACCATCTTCATATCTCAAAACAATCATAAAGAATCAAACTTCTCATATCATTCAACGCACTTTATATGAACGTTTTTATTATACCCATCTTGGATGCCTATCATATTAGGACTAGTTTTATAGCCAAAGCAAATTACCATGCTGTTCTAAAAGACTCTCTAAATAATGTAAGTGAAGCATGAGAGATCAATAATTTCTATAAAATAAAACCACCATCGTGCTCTAAAAAGATATAAGTGTAACACCCCGGATGTAATTTACCATATTTGTATTCCAACTCTTGCCATTTTCGGCTCTAAGTTATGATATTCCCTCGTGGTTGGGTTTTGTCTTTTTTTTGCATTTTGTCCATGTCATGCATTTCATATCATGTCATCATGTGCATCTCATTTGCATACATGTTCGTCTAATGCATCCGAGCATTTTCCCCGTTGTCCGTTTTGCATTCCGGCACTCCTATGTCCTCCGGCGCCCCCTTTTTTGTATCTTTTCGTGTGCGGGTGTTAAACATTCTCGGAATGGACTGAGATTTTCCAAGTGGCCTTCGTATACCACTGGTAGACCGCCTGTCAAGTTTTGTGCCATTTGGAGTCCGTTTGATACTCCAACGGTTAACCAAGGAACCGTAAAGGCCTCGTGTGTGTTGCAGCCCAACACCCATCCAAAGTGGCCCAAAACCCCTCCAAACCCCCTCCATCTTCTCGGCCGTTCAATCACGATCGCGTGGCCGAAAACTACACCTCATTTGGACTCTCCTAGCTCCCCCTACCTATAAATATGTGCACCCCTTCGAAATTTTCGGGCAAAACCCTAGCAAATCGTCCCCTCCGCTGCCGGACGTGTCCGCACCCGCCGGACACGCCCGCGCCGCCGTGCCCAGCCACCCAGGAGCCGCCACGTGGCCCCAGCGCTGCCCGCCGCCGCCGGCCCGCCCCGAGCCCGGGTCGGGCCCCCCCGGCCCGCATCGCTGCCCGACCGCGCCGCGGCCGCCCGCCTTCTCGCGCCGCCTCTCGCGCCCCGCCGCCGATGAGCGCCGCAGCCGCCCGCTGGCCCCGCCTCGCTGGCTTGCTCCTCTGCCCACGCTGCCGTGAGCTCACCGGTCCCGTGCCTCTCCGCCCGCGCCTCGCTCTGCCCCTCGTCGCCGCGTCACCTCCGCCAGCGCCGAATCCGGTGAGGTCCGGCCAGATCTCCGGCGACCACCCTCTTCTCCGGCCTCCTACCGTGTCTCCGGCCGCCATCCCCAACTTCTCCGGCAAGTTCCACGGTGTTTTCCGGCGAACCTCGAAGACCATGCGCCAGATCTGGATCTGAGAGACCTAGGGTTGACCTCTCTCTTTTTCTCTCTAAGTCATTTTTGCATTATTTTCTAGCACTATTCATCATGCTATATCTCTGTCACCGTAGCTCCGTTTTGGGCGTGTGTTATATCAAAATGTTTGTTAGGATGTCCTCTTCATTTTGTTCCATTGCACAATGCTTGTTTGAGTCCATATTGATGCCCAAATGACTATTGCTAGAGTGCTTCATAATGTTAGTTCTTGATTCTTATCAGTTTATGAGCATTTGTCATTTTTGCCATGATTATTGTGTGCTGCATATGGGCATGAGCTCTGCATGTGTTTTGGGCCATGCCATGCCATCTTTACAGGGGTGTATGCCATGTATTTTTGTGATCAATGTGGTGACTAGCACAAGCATGCAAAGTAGCTCTCGTGATGTTGCTGATTTCAGGGACTTAGAATTTCAGTAAGTCATTTCCCTGTTGCTATTTTAATGCCATGTATTCATGTTGCTACAGAGTGATCCATGCTTCTTTTGAGTATGTTCAGTAAGTATGATTTTGACATATGGTTACGATCTATCCATCCATGTCCTTGTTTGCATTTATGGCGTCCCCTAGCATTATTCAATATTGCTCTACTTTTGCTATAAAATGTTCCTGACAGATTGTTTACGTGTTAATCAATTTTGCTAAGGTTGTTGTAGTTGATCCATTCATGCTATGAGATGGTTCTTGCCATGGTTAGCTTCTTGAACATGTCTTTTTGCTGGTAGTATTCTTAGCTTGTCATGCAATGCCTTGTGTTGAGTGCATCGAGCTCGCAAACATGCCTACGTAACTCTGTTTATGCCATGTCCAGTTTTCTGCTAAGTCTGAATCTGTTAATGAAACTTGCTATGTTTACACGGGTGCCATCATGTTTTCTGTGCTTTTTGGCTTATGGTCAGCAAGGGACTTTTGTTATATGCTTTGAGTAGATGCATGCCATGCCTTGTATTGCTAAGATCTGATCCTGTAGCATGTTGTTATCTTGCTCTAAACATTGCTTCCTGATGTTAATTCCTGACATGTTAGTATTTTCACTAAGTCTGTGATGCTGTTATCTTTTGCACTTTTGCCATGCTTGTTTGAACCTGCTATTGTGTGATTTAGCTGTAGCTCAGTGTTCATCTTTTGTCTAGCATCTTGAGTAGATCACTGCCATGTGCTTTGTTGCTATGTTGGAGTGCAGTAGCTTAGTTTCTTGTTGCATTTTAGAAGGCATCGTGTTGTTAATCGCAGAATTGTGCCATTCTTGTTTTGCTTGCCATTTGCAAACCGTGCATCCGATTCCGGTGATCTTTATATCGATTTCAACCGAAATCAACCCATCTTTCCAGCGGGACACTTGGTTTGCCAAGTTGAGGCCTGGTTCAATATTTTCCTTCCGGAGCACGCATATGCATTGCATAGCACATCCCGCATATCATACCATGTTTTATCATGTTGCTTGCACATTGCACCGTGGTTGATTGTGTTTTCTTTTGCTTGTATTCTTGCCTTTGGGTAGAGCCGGGAGACGAGTATGTGATCGAGGAACCCATTGAGTACGCTTACGAGGATCAAGCTTACCTCAACTCGGAGAACTTTGCAGGCAAGATGACCATACCCTCGAAATCACTTCTATCTTTGCTTGCTAGTTGTTCGCTCTTTTGCTATGCCGCGATACCTACCACCTGCTATATCATGCCTCCCATATTGCCATGACAAGCCTCTAACCCACCTTTTCCTAGCAAACCGTTGTTTGGCTATGTTACCGCTTTGCTCAGCCCCTCTTATAGCGTTGCTAGTTGCAGGTGAAGTTGGAGTTTGTTCCTTGTTGGAACATGTTTATTGTTGGGATATCATTACTATATCTTGTTTACTTTAATGCACCTATATACTTGGTTAAGGGTGGAAGGCTCGGCCTTATGCCTGGTGTTTTGTTCCACTATTGCCGCCCTTGTTTCCGTTATACCGGTGTTATGTTCCTTGATTTTGCGTTCCTTACGTGGTTGGGTGTTATGGGAACCCCTTGACAGTTCGCCTTGAATATAAGTCCTCCAACAAGGCCCAACCTTGGTTTTACCATTTGCCACCTAAGCCTTTCTCCCTTGGGTTCCACGGACTCAAGGGTCATCTTATTTTAAACCCCCTGGGCCAGTGCTCCTCTGAGTGTTGGTCCGAACTGAGCTGCCTGCTGGACCACCTTGGGCAAACTTGAGGTTTGGTTTTACTCGTAGCTAGTCTCATCCGGTGTTGCCGTGAGAACGATATACGTGGGACTCCTATCGGGATTTGTCGGCACATTGAGTGGCTTTGATGGTCTTGTTTTACCATTGTCGAAATGTCTTATAACTGGGATTCCGAGTCTGGTCGGGTCGTCCTGGGAGAAGGAATATCCTTCGTTGACCGTGAGAGCTTGTGATGGGCTAAGTTGGGACACCCCTGTAGGGTTTTGAACTTTCGAAAGCCGTGCCCATGGTTATGGGAAGATGGGAATTTGTTAATATCCGGTTGTAGAGAACCTGACACTTAACTTAATTAAAAATGCATCAACAACGTGTATAACCGTGATGGTCTCTTTTCGGCGGAGTCCGGGAAGAGACCACGGTTTGGTGTTATGCTTGAACGTAAGTAGTTCAGGATCACTTCTTGATGATGATAGCTTATCAACCGTGCTTTGCTTCTCTTCTCGCTCTCATTTGCGTAAGCTAGCCACTATATATGCTAGTGCTTGCTGCAGCTCCACCTCACTACCTTTTCCTACATATAAGCTTAAATAGTCTTGATCGCGAGGGTGTGAGATTGTTGAGTCCCCGTGACTCACAGATTACTTCCAAAACCAGATGCAGGTGCCGATGATGCCAGTACAGGGGATGCGACCGAACTCAAGTGGGAGTCCGACGAGGATTCAGGGCGCTACTATGTTTATTTTCCAGACGATCAGTAGTGGAGCCCAGTTGGGGCGATCGGGGATCTATCACATTTGGGGTTGTCTTTATTTTGGTTCCGTAGTCGGACCTTGATTGTATTCTGGATGTTGTAATGCTATATTTATGTATTGTTTGAAGTGGCGATTGTAAGCCAACTCTTTATCTCTATCTTATTCAATACATGGGATGTGTAAAGATTACCCCTCTTGCGACATGCCTACTATGCGGTTATGCCTCTAAGTCGTGCTCCGACACGTGGGAGATATAGCCGCATCGTGGGTGTTACAAGTTGGTAATGAGAGCCTTCCCTGACTTAGGAGCCCCCTGCTTGATCGAATCGCTGGCGTTGTTGAGTTTAGAAAAAATGTTTTGAGTCTTATAGGATTATATATATCAGAGAGTAGGATTCTTTTTACTCACCAGTCCCTTCGTCGCTCTTGTGAGGCTTCCTGATGTAGAGTTTTGATTCTTCTCTCCTCAAATTTCACAGAATTTTTTAGGATCATGCGGGTATCTTGGAATCATTCCGATGGTTTTGTGATGAGAACATTGTTCTTGGTGTCTCCTGACATTTAGGCATTGTGGCAGTGTCCCGGGGAGTTGAGCTCCGAGGTGTTGTCGTCACAATTTTATCGTTGCAGTTCTGGAATACCTGAGTTTCGCCGGCATCGAAAATCTCCTTTATGCAGTTGTTGGTGAGATAAGCTTGACGCCACCCAGTACTGGGGCGGGTGTTCAGGAGTATTGCCATAGCTCGTATAACAGATGCTTTTCGAAGGTTGAGGTAAATGATTTCCGAAGGTTTCTTGGTTATGTGTTGAAGGATGGATGCAGCTAGATGTAGGATTTGCTAGTTTTGGGTGAGATATTATACTTCCCATGTATCCCCAACACCCGATTGTATAACCAGAAAGTTTTAGGAGTTTCATAGGTGGGAATTCTCGTAGCTCTAGTATTTCTTCCCGCAGATGGTTTGTGATTGGGTAATCCTTACCAAATATTTGTTCATATCCGTACCTTGTTGTTTTATTCATCTACCTATATCTAAGTGGCTTCTCAATTTATGGAAGTGTGATCATTTACCTTGGAATTCATTCGTTCATTCTTGTTTGAATGTTAAGGCTACATGTTGCAATTTCGATCCATTTGATTCAACTTGAATATATATCTGTCAAGATGCTAACGGATGTCACCCTCTTCAGGATGGCTCCTCCAACGCGTCAGAATCCGGAACCTCCGCCACCACCTCCACCTCCGGAGGCATGGAAAGCTGTCATGGCTGCTACCAAAGCCAACACGCAGATGCTTATGCAACTCTTGCAAGAGCGTAACCAAGGAAATCAAGTCCATGGCAACAATCAAGTTCAGTTTGCTACCCTCAACCAGTTCCTCGCAAACCAGCCGAAGTCCTTCAGTAACTGTGTCGAGGCCATAGACGATGATGATTGGCTCGTGGATATCTGCAAACATTTTGAGTGTGGCAATGTCAGGCCTGAGGACTTTGTCAAGTTTGCTTCGTTCCAACTCAAAGACCAAGCTGCTGAGTGGTATCAACAATACAAAGATTCCAGAGGAGGTCGTGTGATTACCTGGGATGATTTCCACCGAGACTTCAAAGCTCACCACATTCCTCAAAGTGTTGTTGAGAGTAAGCATGAGGAGTTCCGCAATCTGAAGCAAGGCAGTATGTCTGTTTACCAATACAACATCATGTTTCAGAGGCTCGCTTGCTTCGGCAAACAAGACGTCCCTGATGAGAATAGCATGATTTATCAATTCAGAGGTGGCCTCAGAGAAGATCTGCAACTAGCTCTCGTCCTTTTTGAGCCGAAACAGTATGATGAGTTCTACAACATGGCACTAAAGCAAGAGGCTGCTCAGCTCAAGTGCGATGCTTCCAAGAAGAGAGTCGGGGATGCAACTCCTTCTTCTTCTTCAACTCAAGTGGCAGCTAAGCAGAAAAAGTTCTAGTTGCCTCCTCCTCCATTCCGTCAACCTTACCAGCAGAAGAGCAAAGGTGGCAATGGATCTTCCCACCCACCCAACCCAGGCTATCAGAACAAAGCTTTGTCTCATGCTCCAAGGTCAAGTGCCCCGCATCACCGGCCTCTCTTAGAGGTTACGTGCAACAAGTGTCAGCGGAAGGGGCACTATGCAAACAAATGCTTCAACCAGAGGCGCCTTCCGCCTCCTCCTCCTATGAGAACTGCCAACAATGCAGTGGTCAAGCATAATCCCAAGTTTGCAAAGGTCAACATGATGAACACAGCTTAGGCAGAGGACTCTTCAGAAGTGATCATGGGTAACCTTCCTGTTAATGATATTCCTGCAGAAGTCCTTTTTGATACTGGTGCATCGCATTCTTTCATGTCATTCCCATTTGCATCAGAGCACAACTTTGACACTAAGGCATTACCTAAAGCATTGAAAATTGTTTTTCCGGCTAAGCGTTTGAGTTCTAGCATGATGGTTCTGGATGTTTCTATCAAGATGGGTGACTACAAATTTCTGGCTTCTCCAATTGTTCTGGGTGACTCGGATATTGATCTAATTCTTGGCATGGACTGGCTTTCTAAGCACAAGGCTCAGCTTGATTGTGCTGCCAGTCAGATTCAATTGACACACTCGTCTGAGGATGTGATCATCTATGCCACTTGTGACGATACCATTTGACTGTTTTCTCTCAATGATAAGGGCGAGTTGAATGCCATCTCTCAGATTCCAGTCGTTTGTGAATATCAAGATGTCTTTCGAGAAGAGCTTCCGGGAATGCCTCCTCACCGGCCAGTTGAATTCGTCATTGATCTTGAGCCTGGCACGGAACCTGTTTGCAAACGTCCTTACAAGCTTGGACCAGAACAGTTGAAGGAACTGAAGAAACAACTCGATGAACAAGACCGTATGGGTATGATCCGACCGAGTTCTTCTCCATGGGGTTGTGGTGTTCTTTTTGTTAAGAAGAAGGATGGCACGAACCGACTTTGTGTCGACTACCGTCCATTGAACAAGAAGACCATAAAGAACAAGTACCCACTTCCCAACATCAATGAGCTTTTTGAACAACTCAAGGGTGCTCAAGTATTCTCCAAGCTTGACCTTCGTATGGGCTATCATCAGATTCGCATTCATGAACAAGATATCCCCAAGACAGCATTCAGAACAAGCTATGGTTCCTATGAATACACTGTCATCTCTTTCGGCCTTGTCAACGATCCTCCAACATTCTCTTGCATGATGAACTTCATCTTCAATCCTTACACAAATGATTTCATCTTGGTGTATCTCGATGACATTTTGGTCTTTTCCAAGAACAAAGAGGATCATGCCAAGCACTTGAGATTGGTGCTGGACAAACTCAGAGAACATCAGTTCTATGCGAAGTTTTCAAAGTGTGAGTTTTGGCTCGATGAGGTTCTCTACCTTGGGCATATCATCTCCGTCAAGGGCATAGCGGTTAATCCTGAGAAGGTGTCTGCAATTGTGAATTGGGAACCACCTCAGAATGTTAAGCAGCTCCGCAGTTTCCTCGGGCTTGCAAGCTAATTTTGAAGATTCATTGAAAATTTTCTAAGACCGCGAAGCCTCTTTCCAACCTCCTCCAGAAGCATGTGAAGTATGTCTAGACGCCTGAATGTGACATCGCTTTCAACACCCTCAAAGAGAAGTTAGTCACAGCTCCAGTTTTGACTCCTCCTGATGAATCCAAACCATTCGAGGTTTTCTGTGATGCTTCCCTGCAAGGTCTCGGTGCTGTGTTAATGCAAGACAAGAAAGTTGTGGCCTATACCTCTCGCCAGTTGAAGCCCAACGAAAAGAACTACCCCACTCATGACCTCGTGTTGGCGGCAGTTGTCCATGCTCTTTTAACATGGAGACATCTCTTGTTGGGAAGGAAAGTGGACATCTTCACTGATCATAAGAGTCTCAAGTACATCTTCACTCAACCCAACCTCAACCTCAGGCAGACTCGTTGGGTCGAAATGATTCAAGAGTATAATCCGAGTATTGAATATACTCCAGGCAAGGCCAATGTCATTGCTGACGCTTTGAGCAGGAAGGCTTACTGCAACAGCTTGATTCTCAAGCCCTTCCAACCGGATCTTTGTGAAGCTTTCCGCAAACTTAATCTCCAAGTTGTTCCTCAAGGATTCCTTGCCAACCTCCAAGTCTCTCCTACTTTGGAAGATCAAATTCGTGAGGCAGAACTTCTTGATGCCATGGTGAAGAAGGTGAAGAATGGGATTGCCAAGAGCCAACCCAAGTACAAGTGCTATCGCCTTTATGACAAAGATACTCTATTCTTTGAGGATCGCATTGTTGTTCCTAAGGGTGACCTTCGTAAAGTCATTATGAACGAGGCTCACAATTCACTCCTATCTATTCATCCTGGAAGTACAAAGATGTACCATGACCTCAAGCAGTCGTATTGGTGGACTCGAATGAAGCGCGAGATTGCTCAGTTCGTGAATGAATGTGATGTCTGCAGAAGAGTGAAAGCAGAACACCAGCAGCTAGCTGGTCTCCTCCAACCTCTTGCCATTCCAGAATGGAAGTTTGACCATATTGAGATGGACTTCGTAATTGGATTTCCCAAGTCCAAGCGTGGCAATGATGCTATCTTTGTTGTCATCGACAAGCTTACAAAAGTGGCTCATTTTCTTCCTATCAAAGAATCTATCACAGTAGCTCAGTTTGCAGAGCTATATACCTCCAGGATTGTCTCTTTGCACGGCATTCCGCAGTTGATATCTTCAGATCGTGGAAGCATCTTTACCTCTAAGTTCTGGGATTCCTTCCAGAAGGCTATGGGCACGAACATTCGCTTCAGCACAGCATTTCATCCTCAAACTAGTGGACAAGTCGAGCGAGTAAATCAAATTCTTGAAGATATGCTCAGGGCTTGGGTCATTTCTTTCGGTATGAAGTGGGAAGATTGTCTTCCATATGTCGAGTTCTCCTACAACAACATCTTCCAAGCGAGTTAGGGCAAGGTCCCATTCAAGATTCTCTATGGCAGAATGTGTCGTACTCCTCTTAATTGGCCAGAGACTGGTGAACGCCAACTTCTTGGCAATGACTTAATCACAGAGGCTGAAGAAATGTGCAAAGTCATTCATGAAAATCTCAAAGCCGCGCAATCGCGCCAGAAGAGTTACTATGACAGCAAGCATCGTGACTTGGCTTTCGAGATCGGAGACCATGTTTACCTCTGCATCTCTTCAATGAAAGGTACTCGTTGCTTCGGTATCAAAGGGAAGCTTGCCCCTAGATACATGGGTCCTTTCAAGATCATTGGCAAAAGAGGCGATCTCGCCTATCAACTTGAGCTTACATCCAACTTTGCAAATGTGCATGACGTGTTTCACGTGTCTCAACTTCGCAAGTGTTTCAAGACTCCTGACCGCACCATCAATTTTGAAGAGATTGATCTCCAAGAAGACATGTCTTATCATGAGCATCCCATTGCTACTCTTGAAGAAACTGAGCGCAAGACTCGCAACAAGTCTATCAAATTCCTGAAAGTGAAGTGGTCACATCATTTCGACTGGGAAGCCACCTGGGAACGCGAGGACCACCTCCGTTCCAAATATCCGGAGTTCTTTCAGTCCTAGATCTTGGGACAAGATCCTTTCGTAGTGGTGGAGTGTTGTAACACCCCGGATGTAATTTACCATATTTGTATTCCAACTCTTGCCATTTTTGGCTCTAAGTTATGATATTCCCTCGTGGTTGGGTTTTGTCTTTGTTTTGCATTTTTTCCATGTCATGCATTTCATATCATGTCATCATGTGCATCTCATTTGCATATGTGTTCGTTTCATGCATCCGAGCATTTTCCCCGTTGTCCATTTTGCATTCCAGCACTCCTATGTCCTTCGGTGCCCCCTTTTTTGTCTCTTTTCATGTGAGGGAGTTAAACATTCTCGGAATGGACCAAGATTTTTCAAGCGGCCTTGGTATACCACCGGTAGACCGCCTATCAAGTTTCGTGCCATTTGGAGTCCGTTTGATACTCCAACGGTTAACCGGGGAACCGTAAAGGCCTCGTGTGTGTTGCAGCCCAACAGCCCTCCAAAGTGGCCCCAAAACGCCTCCAAACCCCCTCCATCTTCTCGGCCGTTTGATCATGATCACGTGGCCGAAAACTGCACCTCATTTGGACTCTCCTAGCTCCCTCTACCTATAAATATGTGCACCCCTTCGAAATTTTCAGGCAAAACCCTAGCAAATCGTCCCCTCCGCCGCCGGACGTGTCCGCACCCGCCGGACACGCCTGCGCCGCCGCGCCCAGCCACCCAGGAGCCGCCACGTGGCATCGGCGCTGCCCGCCGCCGCCGGCCCGCCCGAGCCCGGGTCGGGCCCCCCAGCCCGCATCGCCGCTTGACCGCGCCGCGGCCACACACCTCCTCGCGCCGCCTCTCGCGCCCCGCCGCCGCCCGCCGGCCGCGCGTCGCCGGCCTGCTCCTGCGCACGCACCGTCGCGAGCTCACCGGTCCTGTGCCTCTCCGCCCGCGCCTCACTCCGCCCCTCGTCGCCGCGTCACCTCCGCCGGCACCGGATCCGGTGAGGTCCGACCGGATCTCCGGCGACCACCCTCCTCTCCGGCCTCCTACCGCATCTCCGGCCGCCGTCCCCGACTTCTCCGGCATGTTCCACGGCGTTTCTGGCGAACCTTGAAGACCGTGCGCCAGATCTGGATCTGAGAGACCTAGGGTTGACCTCTCTCTTTTTCTCTCTAAGTCATTTTTGCATTATTTTCTAGCACTATTCATCATGCCATATCTCTGTCACCGTAGCTCCGTTTGGGCGTGTGTAATATCAAAATGTTCGTTAGGATGTCCTCTTTATTTTGTTGCATTGAACCATGCTTGTTTGAGTCCATCTTGATGCCCAAATGACTGTTGCAAGAGTGCTTCATAATGTTAGTTCTTTATTCTTATCAGTTTATGAGCATTTGTCATTTTTTCCATGATTATTGTGTGCTGCATATGGGCATGAGCTCTACATGTGTTTTGGGCCATGCCATGCCATCTTTACAGGGGTTTATGCCATGTATTTTTGTGATCAATGTGGTGACTAGCACAAGCATACAAAGTAGCTCTCGTGATGTTGCTGATTTCAGGGACTTAGAATTTCAGCAAGTCATTTCCCTGCTGCTATTTTAATGCCATGTATTCATGTTGCTACAGAGTGATCCATGCTTCTTTTGAGTATGTTCAGTAAGTATGATTTTGACATATGGTTACGATCTATCCATCCATGTCCTTGTTTGCATTTGTGGAGTCCCCTAGCATGACTCAATATTGCTCTACTTTTGCTATAAAATGTTCCTGACAGATTGTTTACGTGTTAATCAATTTTGCTAAGGTTATTGTAGTTGATCCATTCATGCTATGAGATGGTTCTTACCATGGTTAGCTTCTTGAACATGTCTTGTTGCTGGTAGTATTCTTAGCTTGTCATTCAATGCCTTGTGTTGAGTTCATCGAGCTACGTAACTCTGTTTATGCCATGTCCAGTTTTCTGCTAAGTCTGAATCTGTTAACGAAACTTGCTATGTTTACATGGGTGCCATCTTGTTTTCTGTGCTTTTTGGCTTATGGTCAGTAAGGGACTTTTGTTATATGCTTTGAGTAGATGCATGCCATGCCTTGTATTTCTAAGATCTGATCCTGTAGCATGTTGTTATCTTGCTCTAAACATTGCTTCCTGATGTTAATTCCTGACATGTTAGTATTTTCACTAAGTCTGTGATGCTGTTATCTTTTGCACTTTTGCCATGCTTGTTTGAACCTGCTATTGTGTGATTTAGCCGTAGCTCAGTGTTCATCTTTTCTCTAGCATCTTGAGTAGATCACTGCCATGTCATTGGTTGCTATGTTGGAGTGCAGTAGCTTAGTTTCTTGTTGCATTTTAGAAGGCATCGTGCTGTTAATCGCAGAATTGTGCCATTCTTGTTTTGCTTGCCATTTGTAAACCGTGCATCCGATTCCGATGATCTTTATATCGATTTCGACCGAAATCAACCCATCTTTCCAGCGACACACTTGGTTTGCCAAGTTGAGGCCCGGTTCAATCTTTTCCTTCTGGAGCACGCATATGCATTGCATAGCACATCCCGCATATCATACCATGTTTTGCATCATGTTGCTTGCACATTGCACCGTGGTTTATTGTGGTTTCTTTTGCCTGGATTCTTGCCTTGGGTAGAGCCGGGAGATGAGTATGTGATCGAGGAACCTGTTGATTACGCTTATGAGGATCAAGCTTATGTCAACTCAAAGAACTTTGCAGGCAAGATGACCATACCCTCGAAATCACTTCTATCTTTGCTTGCTAGTTGTTCGCTCTTTTGCTATGCCGCGATACCTACCACCTGCTATATCATGCCTCCCATATTTCCATGACAAGCCTCTAACTCACCTTTTCCTAGCAAACCGTTGTTTGGCTATGTTACCGCTTTGCTCAGCCCCTCTTATAGCGTTGCTAGTTGCAGGTGAAGTTGGAGTTTGTTCCTCATTGGAACATGTTTATTGTTGGGGTATCATTACTATATCTTATTTACTTTAATGCACCTATATACTTTGTTAAGGGTGGAAGGCTCGACCTTATGCCTGGTGTTTTGTTCCACTCTTGCCGCCCTAGTTTCCGTTATACCGGTGTTATGTTCCTTGATTTTGCGTTCCTTACATGGTTGGGTGTTATGGGAACCCCTTGACAGTTCGCCTTGAATAAAACTCCTTCAGCAAGGCCCAACCTTGGTTTTACCATTTGCCACCTAAGCCTTTTTCTCTTGGGTTCCGCGGACTCAAGGGTCATCTTATTTTAAACCCCCCCGGGCCAGTGCTCCTCTCAGTGTTGGTCCGAACCGAGCTGCCTGCAGGGCCACCTCGGGGAAACTTGAGGTTTGGTTTTACTCATAGCTAGTCTCATCCGGTGTTGCCCTGAGAACGAGATACGTGCGACTCCTATCAGGATTTGTCGGCACATCGGGTGGCTTTGCTGGTCTTGTTTTACCATTGTCGAAATGTCTTGTAACCGGGATTCCGAGTCTGATCGGGGCGTCCTGGGAGAAGGAATATCCTTCGTTGACCGTGAGAGCTTGTGATGGTCTAAGTTGGGACACCCCTGCAGGGTTTTGAACTTTTGAAAGCCGTGCCCGCGGTTATGGGCAGATGGGAATTTGTTAATATCCGGTTGTGGAGAACCTGACACTTAACTTAATTAAAAATGCATCAACAACGTGTGTAACCGTGATGGTCTCTTTTCGGTGGAGTCCAGGAAGAGAACATGGTTTCGTGTTATGCTTGAACGTAAGTAGTTCAGGATCACTTCTTGATCATGATAGCTTATCGACCGTGCTTTGCTTCTCTTTTCGCTCTCATTTGCGTAAGTTAGCCACTATATATGCTAGTGCTTGCTGCAACTCCACCTCACTACCTTTTCCTACCTATAAGCTTAAATAGTCTTGATCACGAGGGTGTGAGATTGTTGAGTCCCCGTGACTCACAGATTACTTCCAAAACTAGATGCAGGTGCCGATGATGCTAGTATAGGGGATGCGACCGAACTCAAGTGGGAGTTCGACGAGAATTCAGGGCGCTACTATGTTTCTTTTTTAGACGATCAGTAGTGGAGCCCAGTTGGGGCGATCGGGGATCTATCGCATTTGGGGTTGTCTTTATTTTGGTTTAGTTGTCGGACCTTGATTGTATTCTGGATGATGTAGTGCTATATTTATGTATTGTGTGAAGTGGTGATTGTAAGCCAACTCTTTATCTCTATCTTATTCAGTACATGGGATGTGTAAAGATTACCCCTCTTGCAACATGCCTACTACGCGGTTATGCCTCTAAGTCGTGCTCCGACACGTGGGAGATATAGCCGCATCGTGGGTGTTACAATAAGTGAAGCACTAGAGCAAAATTATCTAGCTCAAAAGATATAAGTGAAGCTCATAGAGTATTCTAATAAATTCCGATTCATGCGTATCTCCCCCAAAAGGTGTGTACAGCAAGGATGATTTTGGTAAACTAAAAATCAAAGACTCAAATCATACAAGACGCTCCAAGGAAAGCACATTTCATGTGGTGAATAAAAATATAGCCTCAAGTAAAGTTACCGATAGACGAAGACGAAAGAGGGGATGCCTTCCGGGGCATCCCCAAGCTTAGGATTTTGGTTGTCCTTGAATTTTACCTTGGGGTGCCTTGGGAATCCCCATGCTTAGGCTCTTTCCACTCCTTATTCCAAAATCCATCAAATCTTTACCCAAAAACTTGAAAACTTCACAACACAAAACTTCAACAGAAAATCTCATGAGCTCCGTTAGTATAAGAAAATAAACCACCACTTTAGGGTACTGTAATGAACTCATTCTTTATTTATATTGATGTTAAACCTACTTTATTCCAACTTCTCTATGGTTCATACCCACCGATACTACTCATAGATTCATCAAAATAAGCAAACAACACACAAAAACAGAATCTGTCATAAATAGAACAGTCTATAGCAATCTGATTTGCTTGAATACTTATGTAACTCCAAAAATCCTTAGAATTTTTTTAATCCTAGATAAAAATTATATTGATCTACTGCAGTTGGAGTTGGTATTTTATCGCTCTCTGGTAAAAAATGATAATTATTTTCGTGAGTGCAAACTTTCTATTTTTCAGCAGGATCAAATCAACTATCACCATAAGCTATCCCAACGGTCTTACTTGGCACACACACTAATTAAAACATAAAAAACACAATAATAAGAGAAGCTAGATGAATTATTTATTACTAAGTAGGAACAAAAAGCAAAGAACGAAAATAAAATTGGGTTGCCTCCCAACAAGCGCTATCGTTTAACGCCCCTAGCTAGGCATAAAAACAAGAATAGATCTATGTATTGTCATCTTTGGTATGCAATAAATAAGTGGCTCTCATAATAGATTCATAAGGCAATTTAATTTTATTCATAGGAAATTATTCCATGCCTTTCCTTAACGGAAATTGGAATCTAATATCCTTCTTTCATGTCAATAATTGCACCAATCATTTTAAGGAAAGGTCTACCAAGAATAATAGGACAAGTAGGATTGCAATCTATATCAAGATCAATGAAATCTACGAGCACATAATTCCTATTTGCAACAATAAGAACATCATTAATCCTTCCCATAGGTTTCTTAATAGTGGAAACCGCAAGATGCAAATTTAAAGAACAATCATCAAATTGAAGGAAACCTAGCACATCACACAAAGTTTTTGGAATCATGGAAATACTAGCGCCCAAATCACACAAAGCATAGCATTCATAATCTTTATCTTAATTTTAATAGTAGGTTCCCACTCATCATAAAGTTTTCTAGGGATACAAACTTCTAGTTAAAGCTTTTCTTCATAGGATTCCCTTAAAGCATCAATGATATGTTTAGTAAAAGCTTCATTTTGGTTATAAGCATGAGGAGAATTTAACACGGATTGCAACAAGGAAATACAATCTATCAAAGAGCAATTATCATAATTAAATTCCTTGAAATCCAAAATAGTGGGTTCATCTCTATGTAAAGTTTTGATCTCTTGAATCTCACTTTTATCAATTTTTGCATCAAGATCTAAAAACTCCGAATTATTGGGATGCCTTTTAACTAAAGTTGACTCATATACAATACCATCTTTATCAAGATTCATATTGGAAAACAAATATTTAATAGGAGTCACTTCAATCACTTTTAGATCTTCATCATTATTATCATGAAAACTAGAAGAACACGCTTTCACAAAGCAATATTTTTTAGCATGCATCCTAGAGGTTCTTTCTTTGCACTCGTCAATGGAAATTCTCATGGATTTGAGGGACTAATTGATGTCATGCTTAGGTGTAATAGATCTAAGCTTCAAAGAATCAACATCAAGAGAAATTCTATCCATATTCCTAGCCAACTCATCAATCTTAAGCAATTTTTCTTCAACCAAAGCATTGAAATTCTTTTCACAACTCATAAATTCTTTAACACTAATCTCAAAATCAGAGGGTATCTTATTAAAATTTCCATAAGAGTTGTTGTAGGAATTACCATAATTATTAGAGGAATTATTAGGAAACGGCCTAGAATTAAAGTTTCCTCTATACGCGTTGTTACCAAAATTGTTCCTACCAACAAAATTCACATCCATAGATTCATTATTATTCTCAGTGGACAAAGGCATATCATTAGGATCAAAAGAAACACTTTTATTAGCAAACAATTTCATAAGTTCATCCATCTTTCCACTCAAAACATTAATCTCTTCAATCACATGAACTTTTTTACTAGTGGATCTTTCGGTGTGCCATTGAGAATAATCAACCATAATACTGTCTAGGAGTTTAGTAGCTTCTCCTAAAGTGATTTCCATAAAAGTGCCCCCCGCAGCTGAATCTAAAAGATTTCTAGAAGCAAGATTCAATCCGGCATAATTTTTTTGTATAATCATCCACAAATTCAAACCATGTGTAGGGAAATCACGTATCATTAACTTCATCCTCTCCCAAGCTTGTGCAACATGCTCATGATCAAGTTGCTTAAAATTCATAATATCGTTCCTAAGAGAGATGATCTGAGCGGGAGGAAAATACTTAGAGATAAAAGCATCTTTGCACTTATTCCATGAATCAATACTATATTTAGGCAAAGAAGAGAACCAAGTTTTAGCACGGTCTCTAAGCGAAAACGGGAATAGCTTCAATTTAACAATATCATTATCCACATCTTTCTTCTTTTGCATATCACACAAATCAACAAAGTTGTTTAGATGGGTAGCGACATCTTCACTAGGAAGGCCAGAAAATTGACTTTCATAACAAGATTAAACAAAGCGGTATTAATTTCACAAGATTCAGCATCGGTAGTAGGAGCAATCGGAGTGCTAATAAAATCATCGTTGTTGGTATTGGAAAAGTTACACAATTTAGTTTTTTCTTGAGCCATCGTGACAAACAATCAATCTAACACACAAGCACACAAGAAGCAAGCAAAAAGAGACAAACGGAAAAGGGGGCGAAGAAAAGGCAAAGGTTTTTGAAAATCATTTTAGAAGTGGGGGAAGGAGGAAAACAAGAGGCGAGTGGCAAATAATATAATGCGAGGGAGAAGAGTTTATGATGGGTACTTGGTATGTCTTGACTTGGCGTAGATCTCCCCGGCAACGGCGCCAGAAATCCTTCTTGCTACCTCTTGAGCATGCGTTGGTTTTTCCTTGAAGAGGAAAGGGTGATGCAGCAAAGTAGCATAAGTATTTCCCTTAGTTTTTGAGAACCAAGGTATCAATCCAATAGGAGACAACGCACAAGTCACCTAGTACCTGCACAAACAATCAAGAACCTTGCAACCAACGCGATAAAGGGGTTGTCAATCCCTTCACGGTCACTCGCAAAAGTGAGATCTGATAGAGATAGTAAATTAAATATTTTTGTTATTTTTATTGTATAGATTGGAAAGTAAAGATTGCAAAATAGTAAACGAGATGCAATGTAAATAAAAGATATGCAATATAATAAGAAAGAGACCCCGGGGCCATAGGTTTCACTAGTGGCTTCTCTCAAGATAGCATGTATTACGGTGGGTGAACAAATTACTGTCGAGCAATTGATAGAAAAGCGCATAGTTATGAGAATATAAGGCAATGATCATGAATATAGGCATCACGTCCGTGTCAAGTAGACCGAAACGATTCTGCATCTACTACTATTACTCCACACATCGACCGCTATCCAGCATGCATCTAGAGTATTAAGTTCATAAGAACAGAGTAACACATTAAGCAAGATGACATGATGTAGAGGGATAAACTCAAGCAATATGGTATAAACCCCATCCTTTTATCCTCGATGGAAACAATACAATATGTGCCTTGCTGCCCCTACTATCACTGGGAAAGGACACCGCAAGATTGAACCCAAAGCAATGCACTTCTCACATTGCAAGAAAGATCAATCTAGTAGGCTAAACTAAACCGATAATTCGAGGAGACTTGCAAAGATATCAAATCAGGCATATAAGAATTCAGAGAAGAACCAAATAATATTCATAGATAATCTTGTTCATAAATCCACAATTCATCGGATCTCGGCAAACACACCGCAAAAGAGTATTACATTAAATAGATCTCCAAGAACATCAAGGAGAACTTTGTATTGAGAATCAGAGAGAGAGAGAAGAAGCCATCTAGCTAATAACTATGGACCCGAAGGTCTGTGGTAAACTACTCATGCTTCATTGGAGAGGCAATGGTGTTGATGTAGATGCCCTCCGTGATCGATTTCCCCTCCGGCAGATCATGGGAAAAGGCCCCAAGATGGGATCTCACAGGTACAGAAGGTTGCGGTGGTGGAAACGTGGTTTCGTGTCTCTCCCTGGTCGATCTAGGGTATAAGAGTATATATAGGCAAAAGAAGTACGTCAGTGGAGCTACGTGGGGCCCATGAGGGTGTGGGCGCACCCTCCTACCTCATGGCCGCCTCACGGAGTTCTAGACATCAACTCCAAGTCTTCTAGATTGCTTTCAGTCCAAGAAAGATCATCGCGAAGGTTTCATTCCGTTTGGACTCCGTTTGGTATTCCTTTTCTGTGAAACTCTAAAATAGGCAAAAAACATGAATTGGCACTGGGCCTCCGGTTAATAGGTTAGTCCCAAAAATAATGTAAAAGAGCATATTAAAGCCCATTAAACATCCACAACAAATAATATAATAGCATGGAACAATAAAAAATTATAGATACGTTGAAGACGTATGTCTCCCCCCTCCCGCTGCCAGCGATTGGCGGACGGCCCGGCGCTGCTCGTCTTCTCCTGCGCGCTGCCGGGGCCGAAGCCCCTCTCTGCCCCGTCCCTCCCGCGCCTCCCCTCCCTGCCCCTTGGCCCCTCCGACCGCCACGCCCACCCGCAAGTATGTCCCTCCCCATGCCTCGGACCCCGCTCCTCAAGCCGGCTCGGCTGCTGGGGCCGGCCCAAACTGAGGCTGCGAGGGGCAGGGACGCAAGAAGAAGCGCCACCAGGCCCGGGCGCTAGCCTCCTAAGCCGTTGTGGCTGCGGGTTCTGCCGTGGCTTCGGGGCCTGTCTCTGGCCTCCCCTCACCTCCATGCTTCAACTGTGGGGAGGTCGGCCATGTGCAAGTCAACTGCTCCAACCCGCCATGATGCTACATTTGTAAGGACCCGGGACACCTTGCTCTGCTCTGCCCCGGCAGGCTCTTGACTGATGAGCTCTGGATGTACGGCCACATGATCGAGGGGTTGGGCTTATTCCATGTTGAGCTCCCTGACCTTGCCCCACCCACTCCCTCCCTCCAGGCGATCGTGACAATGGTAGAGTTTGTGGCCTCGCCCTAGATGATCGAGGCCGAGCTCAACCACCTGTACCGCCGTCAGTGGGACTGGGAGGTCACCCCGACATCCGGGACGGTGTTCTTCGTGATCTTCCCCGATGCTCTCAGCCACGGCTATGCTACTCGCAGTGATCAGATCACCCTCGCCCTCAACAAGATCGTTGTCGACATCTTCGAGACGATTCTCGACCCTAAGGCGGTGGCGGTGCTGGACACGGCCTGGATCCTCATTGCTGGCCTCCCGGACATTGCGAGGTCCGACCGCGTCATTCGCCAGATGTCTCGGATCCTTGGCAAGGTGGTCATGGTGGACGAGCTCTCCCTCCGCAAGGAGGAGGAGGTCCGGGTCAAGGTCAAGTGTCTGGACTCCTCTCGGCTCCGTGCCACCGTCCGGGTCTTCTTCAATGACCAGGGCTTCGACTTGCGGATCGCTCCTGAGCCCCCCACGCTTCTCCGTCGACGGCCCTCCATGAGGTAACACCGGCAGGGATTACCATGGCCGCCACCACCGCCGCTCTGCCCGCTCGGATGATGAGGAGGCCTCAGACGACAGTCGCTCCCGGTCCCCCTCTCCTGACCCTCACGTGCCTTCCGTGGGGCACGGGGGCCGGCAGGTCGGGCTCGGCTCCTCGGGACCACCGGTGGCCTCCATTGGGGCTTCGGTGGACTCGCCGGCCGGTCCCTCAGGCGAGAGCGACACATCTAGTGTCGGGCTGCTGGTCATCCCCGCCTCCTCCCCGCGCTCCCCGGCCGGCCCTCCGCCGGCTCCTGCTGCTTCCACTCCGTTGTCCCCGGCTCCCCCGCGCCTCCCACCCTACTCGGGACCCGTGGCCGTGGCAGACCCGGCCCCTGCCCTGGTGCCGGCGGTGGTCACGCCCGTGGCCTCCCTGCCACCCCCTGCCATGGACCTATCCTTGGAGGTGTCCCCCCTCCCATGCCGGCCGCTTCTCCACCACCCGCGCCCCCTACTTCGGACGTCTCTCCGCCCTCTGCACCACCCACTTGTTGGGGAACGCAGTATTTCAAAAAAAAAATCTTGCGATCATGCAAGATCTATCTAGGAGATCCATAGCAACGAGAGGCGAGAGTATGTCTACGTACCCTCGTAGACCTAAAGCGGAAGCGTTATGTAATGCGGTTGATGTAGTCGAACGTCTTCGCGATCCAATCGATCAAGTATCGAATGCACGACACCTCCACGATCTGCGCATGTTCAGCTCGGTGACGTCCCTCGAACTCTTGATCCAGTTGAGGCCGAGGGAGAGTTTCGTTAGCACGACGGCGTGATGACGGTGATGATGAAGTTACCGACGCAGGGCTTCGCCTAAGCACTACAACGATATGACCGAGGTGGAAATCTGTGGAGGGGGGCACCGCACACGGCTAAACAATCAACTTGTGTGTCTATGGGGTGCCCCCTCCCCCATATATAAAGGGGTGGAGGAGGGGGCCGGCCGGCCACCTTGGGCGCGCCCCAAGGGGGGAATCCTACTCCTACTAGGAGTAGGTTCCCCCCTTTCCTAGTCCTACTAGGAGGGGGAAGGAAGGGGGAGAGGGGGGGGGGGGAAGGAAAGGGGGGCCGACCGCCCTCCCAATTCGGATTGGGCTTGAGGGGTCGCCCCTCCTCTTGGCCTTCTCCTCTCTCTTCCACTAAAGACCATGTAGGCCCATTAAGCCACCGGGGGGTTCTGGTAACCCCCGGTACTTGGTAAATGCCTGAACTCATCCAAAACCATTCCGGTGTCCAAACATAACCTTCCAATATATCAATCTTCATGTCTCGACCATTTCGAGACTCCTCGTCATGTCCGTGATCACATCTGGGACTCTGAACTACCTTCGGTACATCAAAACACATAAACTCATAATACCGATCGTCATAGAACGTTAAGCATGCAGACCCTACGGGTTCGAGAACTATGTAGACATGACCGAGACTCATCTTCGATCAATTACCAATAGCGGAATCCGGATGCTCATATTGGTTCCTACATATTCTACGAAGATCTTTATCGGTCAAATCGCATAACAACATACGTTGTTCCCTTTGTCATCGATATGTTACTTGCCCGAGATTCGATCGTCGGTATAATCATACCTAGTTAAATCTCATTACCGGAAAGTCTCTTTACTCATTCCGTAATGCATTGTCCCGCAACTAACTCATTAGTCACATTGCTTGCAAGACTTATTGAAAGTGCTAGTTATCGACTAGAGGGGGGGGGGGTGAATTGGTGATTTTTATGAAAGTCTTCAAAACACGGGGGCTTTGAAGACAAATGATAGAAATGAACATATTGATATGCAGCGGAAGGTAGACTACACCAGAGAAGCCATAGTCAAGTAAGCAATGAAGTGAAAGCACGAAGACTATTAGTTGCTAGGTAGTATGGATCAGGATGGAAGCTAGTATGAAGCCAAACAACAACAATCTTCACTCAGTGAAGTCAATCAGATCATGCAAGTAGGAAATGACTTCATGAAGTCAAAATGTAAGTAAAGAGAGGTAAAGGATAGAACCAGTTGCTTGGTGAGGACAAGGATTTGTTGGACCAGTTCCAGTTGCTGTGACAACTGTACGTCTGGTTAGGGAGGCTGAGATTCAACTCAGAAGACAGTGTCTTCACCTTATTCCCCTTGATCTAAGGACACACAATCCTCTCCCGATCACTCTAGTAAGTCTTCAAGGTAGACTTCCAAACCTTCACATACTTCGTTCACCGGCGATCCACAATGACTCTTGCTCAGAACGCGACGCCTAACCGGCTGGAGGATTCACAGTCCTCAAATGTAACAAGTCTTCAGATCACGCAGACAGAAAGACTTCAGTGACGCCTAACACTCTTTGGCTCTGGGTGTTTAGGGCTTTGTCCTCGCAAGGATCTCTCTCTCTCAAATTGCAAAAACCTTGCACTAACTCTGAGTAGCCACCAATTTACGGTGTAGGGGGTGGGCTATTTATAGCCAGGAGGCAACCCGACCTGATTTGTCCAAAATGACCCCGGGTCACTAAGGAACTGACACGTGTCCAACGATCATATTTCAAACACACGCGGCAGCTTGACTTGGGCTACAAGTAAAGCTCACTCATCCAGCTCTGGATAAGATTTGCTCTCAAACTGCAAAAACCTTGTTCTCAAACTGCAAAAACCTTGCACTAACTCTGAGTAGCCACCAATTTACGGTGTAGGGGGTGGGCTATTTATAGCCAGGAGGCAACCCGACCTGATTTGTCCAAAATGACCCTGGGTCACTAAGGAACTGACACGTGTCCAACGATCATATTTCAAACACACGCGGCAGCTTGACTTGGGCTACAAGTAAAGCTCACTCATCCAGCTCTGGATAAGATTTGCTCTCATTGCCTTCGCTCGAAGACATAGGATTTGGTTGAGAATCACTTCAGTCACTCTGACTTTGTTCACTTGGACCCCACTTAATAGTATGGTGGTTCCTATGACTCAACAAAAAAGAAAAGGAAACTACAAAACAACCATGTCACTACTGCAGGATGCTGCTAACACGACACTACGATCAGAGACCCTTCGAGAAACTGTGTGTGATGCAATGATTGCGAATGGTGGTGTAGGAAAACCGCCAGAAATGTGTAAAATGTTTGCGATGACGGATGCATCAAACACGGTTCAGGTTTTAGTTGCTTGTGCGATGAAGGGCATACGGTTCAGTTCAATTAATTGTTTGTGATGAGGAGGAACAAAATAAACGGGCAGCCAGATGAAGGTGTGTGCGCGATGTATAGCATATGGTTCACTCGGATGTGATTAGGCAACACAAAAGAAATGGACAACCCGATCAAGGTGTGTGCGATGTACATCATACTGTTCACTCGAATGAACTGTTTGTGATTAGGCAAGAGAATATAAACGGTTCAATATAACAAGATATGTGTGATACGCGACAAACATGTCTATAATCAGAAATGTGGGCGAAGACCAATAATAACGCAGACGATTGCTTCTAATAAGACGTATGTGATATGCTCTGTCTACACAGCATCTATTGGCCATTATGGGACGGGCGGTCATCCAGATACGCCATAAGGATGTGAAGAGGCATTCCTATCAGCAAGGACTAGCTGTTCCACCAGTAGCTCATGTAAGAAAACTATCAAGTTAAGTGGGCTTAGGCTGGAGCAGCCATCGGATGGGTGACTGGATGGGAAGTTGTGTCGATGTTAAATTAGGTGATGGGAAATTTAACCTCGAGGTCCTTGTTTTTTATTATTTTTATTTTTAACACATGTTAAAGAAGGTCTACCGCATTACTTTTTGACAATGTGATACGTGGCATTCAGTTGATCCATCCGACCTATTTGTGATGGAATAGGCCGTGTGTGTTGTGGGCAAACACTTGCTAGTATTCAACCATTTGGGATTGATGAATTCATCACTGACGGGATCCCTAGTGTGGTTCGTGTTCACCTGATCATCATCTACTTCTTGTGCTAGCTCGATGCTAAGTTTCCATTAATTGATGGCATTTTATGAACACGCCACCGTTTCCCGCCATTTCCTCACCTGTTTCCCGCCACCCTGCTATATTGTGCATAGGGGGTAGGCGACGCACGGAGGCGACAAGCGCAGCCTGTAGCACATCCACCTTTTCCAAGCATGCCAACCCACCAAAGCACCGCCTCTACCATCAACCTCATCAACGAGGAAAATGAGCAGGCGCCATGACCCGTCAAGGCCGAGGCGCTCCCCGGCAACGCAATGGACGATGCTGTGATGCGCGTCATAGCTAGGGTTGAGCAGACCTTTGGCGCATGGCGCTTGAGCGCCGCGGATCAAGATAGGCATGTCAGCGCCAACAGGCTGCAGCTCGCTGCACAACATGATCGATGGTGCGCGACAGAGCAAGCTAGGTGCGTCCGCGCCGATAGGCTGCGGCTCGCCGAATGGCGAGACCGTTGGAGCGTCGCAGAGCGAGAGGGGCAGCGCGCCGCATAGCAAGAGCGGATCCATCGGCGCTTGTCTGCTGTCTACACGATGTCGCAGCTGGGTACACACCCCGTTAGTACCCCCATTCCTCGCCAGGAGTGGGCAGAGGCCCTCAATGTCGTACTTGCACTAGATTCCTGCCACGCCATACTTGCACCGGATGCCTGCTGCACCATTCGCATGGGTGCCGCCGTTCACCTTGTCCGCGGCCCGCTGGATGCCAACGCGTTGGTCCGTAGGCTCGACCGCCTCCTTGGCCCATGTGTCCACCTGGGCGCAGTAGAGGAACATGGCCATCGCATCCTTGAGCTGGTGATCTCCGATGAAATAGCCAGCTTGGAGCTCGAGATCGCGCTCCAGATGTACCACGAGCGTGTCGACCGGTTGGACAAACGCCTGCACGAGTTCAGGCAGAGCCAAGAGCTACCCTAGGCAAGGGCTGCTGGTCATGGTCTCATGGACGCGTTTTATTTTGAAAAGTTGTTTCGATGTGGATAGCGTTGTATTCACAGCAATCATAGTATTGCTCTGTTTCATTGTGTGTACTCTGTTTTCCATTCTTATATCATCTATTTCAATGTATGTATATACACTTTCCATTATGTATATGTGGATGATAATAGCTAGATTGAAATTAGTATACAAAAATAGATAGAAAATGGAATTCATAATATATATATATATATATATATATTAATTGTTCATTAGATCATCATAGAATATATATATATATATATATCATCACATATACGTGATGATACTTAACTAGTAGGTACAATGCATAAAATTGAAAATGAACAATACTAAAACTAATAATCCCTTCTGGGGCCAGTATTCCGGCAGCCTCTCGCCAGTAGCTCCCTGGTGCATGGCGTCTTCCCAGTGCGGAGGCAGCACTCCGACTCCTCCACCTCGCAGTGCTTGACGTATCGATCTGCCTCTTGCGGGAGGACGCGTGCGACCGATATTGCCATTTCGTTGGGCGCCCACCGGAGCTCCTCGTCGATGGCACGCTAGAGCTTATCAGCCCACCTCCACACAGCAACGAGGTGCCTAGCGCCTATGACCTTCCTCGTGAAGTACCCATCTTCGTACACCTCCTCGACACGATGACGCGCCCGCCCCCAAAGCTCCGCCGCCTCCTTTGGCTTCCTCCTCCGCCATCTCCTTATTGAACGCCACTTTCCTGGCTTTCTCAGTCGGCGGCAGCAACTTCCATAGACAAAGATTGTACTTGCCCCAAAACCAATCCAAAGTTGGGGGTTCCGGCGCAACCTCGTCAGGCGGCTCGTAGGGGTCCTCGTTGCTGCTAATCGAGTGAGCGTCCTCGGGGGGCGGCGACTCCTCGTCGGCGCGTGGGCAGACCAGCGATGCCATGACAGAGATTTGAGAGAGAGAGAGAGAGGGCGAGGGAGGGGAGGATGTAGGTGAGAATGTAGGCGGGATGACGTGAGCAAGGTAGTATTTATTGGCGGACGGAATATAGATCGACAGGGATAGTACAAACGCCGGTCGCCGGAATTTATGAGTACTGTAGTTTGAATTACACATGATTCCTGCAGCAAAATCCGTGTGTGAACATAATAGCCAAAATCCATGTGTGAATATAATAGCTGACGGTTTCCAATGCAGAACCGTGGCTGATTAATGATCCCCGCCATTCACCTACCAAACCTCGAGCCGCGAGATAGAGTGCCAATCGTGTGGGGGGCAGTTGTCTTGCCAGATCTTTGCATTTTCTTTTTTGAACACTAGATATTTACATCGTCTGATGATTTTTTAACTCGCACACAAGTACACAAAAATATGATTTTTCAAACCGTTTAGGTTAGGCGTTGCATGTAGATGTAGTTCAAATTTAAATTATAGTCATTAAATGGTTAGAAAATCACTTAAATGTCTTTAAAAGGTCAAATGACCCCTAAAAATTTCCAAATTTTCACATGATAGTTGTATTAGTGCACGTTAAACGTAGGAAAAAAATTGAAGGCCGTAAGAGGAAGCTATCTCCCGTCCATAAGCAAACATGCATTGTTCCCTTTCGGAACCACGAACCTTCTAGTGAGTTGCTCCGGTTTGTGAGGGGTGTGTGTCCAAACTTTCGTCAAACAGGCCAATTTTTTTACCACATCATCTTGGTGGCATGACATTAAATCAAGCAAGGTTTCATGTTTTTCTGATCATTTTTTAATTTTTTGGAATTAAAATGCCATGGCATGCACTCCATGGATGTGCCCATGCCTTGACACCAATATGTTTGAAAATTCACTCGAATTTACTGCACATGGAATTAACTCGCACACAAGTACACAAAAATATGTTTTTTCAAACCGTTTTGGTTAGGCGTTGCATGTAGATGTAGTTCAAATTTGAATTACGGTCATTAAATGGTTAGAAGATCACTTAAATGTCTTTAGAAGGTCAAATGACCCCTGAAATTTACCAAATTTTCACATGACAGTTGTATTAGTGCACGTTAAACGTAGGAAAAAATTTGAAGGCCGTAAGAGGAAGCTATCTCCCGTTCGTCATCAAACATGCATTGTTCCCTCTCGGAACCACGAACCTTCTAGCGAGTTGCTCCTGTTTGTGAGGGGCGTGTGTCCAAACGTTCCTCAAACATGCCAATTTCTTTACCACATCATCTTGGTGGCATGACATTACATCAACCAAGGTTTCATGTGTTTCTGATCATTTTTCTATTTGTTTTGAATTAAAACACTAGAAAAAATACACTTCCGTGATGATACGTGTTTGTCACAGTAGGTCACATTTTTTGTCATGCATGTACATCCATGACGATTTTATGACAGAATCAAGATAGTCATACATGTGCTGTCATAGAAGTGTTCCATGACATTATCAAAATTATCATCATGGAAGTGTCCACTTCCATGACGATAAATCACGCATCACAGAAGTGCTTTCGTCAAGGGTGACCGACACGTGGCATCCACCGTAACGGAACGCCGTTAAGCTATCGGGTCCAGTAACCCGTTAACAGCCCCGACCAATGGGGATTTTCCACGTGTAAAATCATCATTGGCTGGAGGAAAGATGTGTCGGCTCACCGTTGGGACAGATGCCATCCACTCATTGGACCCAAGGCGCCTATGATACATCGACACGTGGCACGACCCAATAGAGGCCCATTCTTGTGAAAAGGCCGGCCCGTTTGACTTGGTCAAAAGGTGGTGGGCTGGCCCACGAAAAGCCTGTTAATGGTCTGTTCGCATATAGCCCATTTACAGCCCGCTAACCCAGGGCCCGTTACGACTAAGGGAGTCCTGGACTAAGGGATCCTTGGGCGTCTGGCCTGTTATCTATGGGCCGGACTGATGGGCTGTGAAGATATGAAGACCGAAGACTGTACCTGTGTCCGGATGGGACTCTCCTTGGAGTGGAAGGCAAGCTTGGCGAACAACCATGGAGAATCCATATTATGTAACCGACTTTATGTAACCCTAGATCCCCCCGGTGTCTATATAAACTAGAGGACTTAGTCCGGATAGGGGATACTCAATACCTTAGTCATACATGCTAGACTTCTAGGGTTTAGCCATTATGATCTCGTGGTAGATCAACTCTTGTGATACTCATATTCATCAATATTAATCAAGTAGGACATATGGTATTACCTCCATCAAGATGGCCTGAACCTGGGTAAAACTTCGTGTCCCCTGTCTCCTGTTACCATCAACCTTAGACGCACAGTTCGGGACCCCCTACCCGAGATCTGCCGGTTCTGAAACTGACATTGATGCTTTCATTGAGAGTTTCTCTATGCTGTCGCTGAAAGGTTCGATGGCCCCTTAAATCGTCAATAATGGCGCTGTCTGCGGAGAAACTCTCCTCCCTAGACAGATCCTTGTGTTCGGTGGTTTCGCACTGCGGGCCAACTCGTTTGGCCATCTGGAGCAGATCGAAAGCTACGCCCCTGGCCATCAGGTCAGATTCGGGGGCTCGAACTATGTCGCGGACATCCGTGGGGACTTGATCTTCGCCGGATTCGATACCGCGGTAGCCACTCCCGATCACCCCGATGATCATGACTTAAATCTATCATTAGGCTGCATCCAGGAGATCGCTCTTGTAACCGCTCGGGCCCTAGAGCCGGAGTGGGCCGCACCATCCCAAAGATGGGAGGATTAACCCCACCACGGAGGCCACAGATTCCACGGTGTTGGAGCCGGACATGGACCCGGTCTCACTCGATGCTGAAAGTGCAACTATCCCTAGGTGGTTTTGGTAATTCCTAACAACATATAGCTCATTGAGCTAATGCTATTTCAAGATTAATATCTCAGGAAAGCTGAATGATTGGCATGGCATGGATGAGAAAAGTGGATCCCTCAAATGCTAAGGACAACGGATTGGCTCAAGCTCAAAGCTCAAGACTCTACATTTTCTATTTTAGTGATCCGAGATCACATTGAGTCTATAGGAAAAGCCAATACTATCAAGGAGGGATGAGTTGTTGCTTAATGAGGCTCTTGCTCAAAATGCTTAGTAATATGCTCCAAAACCCTCAACTACTTTCTCACATCCACATATGACCTAAACCAAAAGTCAAACTCGGCCCAACCGATTCTTTCTATCCGGCGCCACCGAGTTTCAAATGTCATAGCCACTGCCACAAACCCTAGGCAAATAGGTCGCACCGATAGGGATCTCGGTCTCACCAAGATGGGATTGTAATCTCTCTGTTTCCCTTCGTAACATTTCGGTCTTACCGAGATGAGCGATCGGTCCCACCGAGATTGCAATGTAAACTCTCTGTTTCCCCTTCGTAACGTTTTGGTCTCACAGAAATGAGCGATCGGTCCCACCGAGTTTACCTGACCAACTCTCTGGTTAGCTTATTACCAAAATCGGTCTCACCGAGTTTGTGTAATCGATCTCACCGAGATTATGTTATGCCCTGACCCTAATCATATCGATCCGACCGAGTTGCATGTCGGTCCCACCGAAAAACCCTAACGGTCACTAGCTTTGCTGAGTCGGTCCGACCGAGTTTAACAATTGGGTCCCACCGAGATTGGCAAGTTGTGTAACAGTTAGATTTTGTGTGGAGGCTATATATACCCCTCCACCACCTCTTCATTCATGCATAGAGCCATCAGAACAAACCTACACTTCCAACTTACTTTTTCTGAGAGAGAACCACCTGCACTTGTGTTGATGCCAAGATATTCCATTCTTACCATATGAATCTTGATCTCTAGCCTTCCCCAAGTTGCTTTCCACTCAAATCTTATTTCCACCAAATCCATATCCTGTGAGAGAGAGTTGAGTGTTGGGGAGACTATCATTTGAAGGACAAGCGCAAGGAGTTCATCATCAACACACCATTTCTTACTTCTTGGAGAGTGTTGTATCCTAGATTGGCTAGGTGTCACTTGGGAGCCTCCGACAAGATTGTGGAGTTGAACCAAGGAGTTTCTAAGGGCAAGGAGATCGCCTACTTCGTGAAGATCTACCGCTAGTGAGGCAAGTCCTTCGTGGGCGACGACCATCGTGGGATAGACAAGGTTGCTTCTTCGTGGACCCTTCGTGGGTGGAGCCCTCCGTGGACTCGCGCAACCGTTCCCCTTCGTGAGTTGAAGTCTCCATCAACGTGGATGTACGATAGCACCACCTATTGGAACCACGACAAAAACATCCGTGTCTCCTATTGCGCCTGAATCCTCCAAACCCTTCCCTTTACATTCTTGCAAGTTGTATGCTTTACTTTCCGCTGCTCATATAGTCTTTGCATGCTTGCTTGAATTGTGTTAAGATTGCTTGACTTGTCCAAAGTTGCTAAAATCTGTCAAGAACTGAAATTGGGAAAAGGAAAAGTTTTTATTTGGTCAAGTAGTCTAATCACCCCCCCTCTAGACATACTTTCGATCCTATAGATGCCTATGACACCGGAACACTAGTCTCTTCTCCGGGTGTAGGTTCCGAACCACGCGAGCCCGTGGACGCCGAGCTTGATCGTTTATCGATCTTCGAATCCAGCATCGCAGATATCTTCTAGCACTCGCCTCTGGGCTATGTGCTAAACTCGTTAAAAAGTCTGTCCTTAGCGGAGGACTCTCAGCCGAACTATATCCGGCTCAAACTAGGGGCTAACGATGGAGAATTTCGCTTCCCACCCGCCACCCACTTTATAGCCACGGTCGAGGATTTGACCGACGAACTTCATTACGACTTCGAGGACATCAACGGTATGGATGACGATGCCAGAGAAGAAGACCAGAACCCACCGTTCACCGGATGTTGGACGGCCACTTCCTCGTATGATGTATACATGGTGGATGCACCAAAGGAAAACAGCGGCGACGACAAGGAATACCCAGTTGAGGATAAACCTTTTGAAATACAGTCTAAGCGCCGGCGTCAGCGGCTCCGCTCTAAGTCATGCCGCAGTAAAGATAGCAACACCGGCACAGGAGAAGATGACACTCCGGAAGGTGCCGGAGACAATGAAGACCCCGTTGACACAACAAACGAACAAGATGAACGGGAAGATGCGCAGGTTAGCCCTATTAAACAGGCCTCACACAAAGATTCGGAGGATGATAGTTACCTTCCGCTCTCCGGGGACGAAGTGAGCCTCGGCACCAAGGATTTCATGGTGCCTAAGGAACCTCTTGAGCAGGAGCGCTTCAAGCGCCAGCTAATAGCCACTGCAAGGAGCCTAAAGAAGAAGCAGCAACAGCTTCAAGCTGACCAGGATCTTCTCAACGATAAATGGACTAATGTCCTAGCAACCGAAGAATACGGCCTCAAGCGCCCAACCAAAATATACCCAAAGCATAAATTGCTACCTCAGTTCGACGAGGAGGCTCCGGAATATATACCACCATCATACAATGCAACCGACCGACCACCGCGTGGTCGGGACAAAACGGCAGCTCATGCCGAACACCAGCCCGCCCCGCCTTTCACTCAGGCAAAGGTAAATTCGCCCACGGCAATACATATGACCTCCGGGAAAACCTAAACAATAAAGCAGGACCTACTAGATCAATCTACGGATCACGAGGACGCACCTCGACACGTGACAAGGGCCACCTACTCGGACGTGACAAACCCAGTCATGTGCAGGCCGAACACCACAGACGGACTCGATCAGAGTTGCGTCACAATACAGCCCGATACAGAGGCCCCACAAACCCTCATTGCTTCACTGATGAGGTCCTGGACCATGAATTCCCTGAAGGATTCAAGCCCGTGAACATAGAATCATACGACGGGACCACAGACCCCATGGTGTGGATCGAAGACTTCATTCTCCACATCCATATGGCACGTGGAGATGACCTTCACGCCATCAAATACCTCCTTCTAAAACTCAAGGGGCCAGCTCGGCACTGGCAAAAGAGTCTGCCTGAAAATTCCATTGGCAGTTAGGAGGACTTGGAAGAGGTATTCCTCGATAACTTCCAAGGTACATATGTTTGACCTACGGACGCTGATGACTTAGGCCATATAGTCAGCAGCCCGGAGAGTCCACTAGGAAATTTTGGACAAGGTTCCTAACTAAAAAGAACCAAATCGTTGACTGTCCGGACGCTGAAGCTCTAGCAGCTTTCAAACATAGCATCCGTGACGAATGGCTCGCTCGCCACCTCGGCCAAGAAAAGCCAAAATCCATGGTGGCCCTCACGGCACTAATGACCCTCTTTTGTGCGGGCGAGGATAGTTGGTTGGCTCGTAGCAAGAACAATGCAAGTGACTCCGGCATCCCTGAAGTTAAAAGTAACAAAGACAAGTCTCGACACAATAGATACAAGCGCCGAAACAACGGTGACAACACCGAGGATACGACGGTTAACGCTGGATTCAGTGGCTCTAAGTCTGGTCAACGGAAGAAGCCATTCCAAAGGAACAATTCGGTCCCATCCAGCTTAGACCGCATACTTGATCGCCCATGCCAGATTCACGGCACCCCCGACAAGCCTCCTAATCATACAAATAGAGAGTGCTGGGTTTTCAAACAGGCTGGCAAATTGAACACCGAGAACAGGGAAAAAGGATTGCAAAGCGAGGATGACGATGAAGAGCCACGGCGGCCGAACACAGGGGGACAGAAGAAGTTTCCCCCTCAGGTTAAAACGGTGAACATGATATATGCCACCCACATCCCCAAGAGGGAGCACAAGTGTGCGCTTAGGGACGTCTACGTGATAGAGCCAGTCGCCCCAAAATTCAATCCATGGTCGTCATGCCCGATCACTTTCGATCGCCGGGACCACTCGACCAGTATCCATCATGGGGCTCAGCCGCACTAGTCTTAGACCCAATAATTGATGGGTTTAACCTTACTCGCGTCCTTATGGACGGTGGTAGCAGCCTCATTCTGCTCTATCAGGATACAACACGGAAAATGGGCATTGACCCATCAAGGATCAAGCCTACAAAGATTCCCTTTAAAGGAGTCATACCAGGTGTAGAGGCCCGCTGTACGGGCTAAATCACATTAGAGGTTGTCTTCGGATCTCCGGATAACTTCCGAAGCGAGGAGTTAATCTTTGATATCGTCCCATTCCGCAGTGGCTATCATGCACTGCTCGGACGAACTGCGTTTGCTCCATTCAAGGCAGTGCCACACTATGCTTATCTCAAGCTCAAGACGCCCGGTCCACGCGGTGTCATAACAGTCAATGGCAATACGGAACGCTCTCTCCGTATACAAGAGCACACAGCTGCCCTAGCAGCAGAAGTACAAAGCGACCTTCTCAAGCAGAACCTTCATTCGGTTGCCGAGCCCGCAGACACCCTTAAGAGGGTCCGAACTACTCTGCAGTTGGAGAGCTCGGCTCGTCAGGAGCTTGACTAGCAATCCGACCCCTGTCTCAGTCCTGATCAAGTGGTGGCATTCGTGCCGTGCGTACATAACTACGCACTTAAAATTCCATGGGCATTGACGGAGGCCCAGATAACTTGTGACCCATGGCACGGCTCAATTGACATCGGATACACACATACTTTCACTTTTACTTGTTTTCCATTCAGGTCTCAATCCCATAGGCCCCATTGGGGGGGGGGGGGTCTGGTCATCGGTCCACTTGTAGGATAAATACACCAAGACGGCGAGAAACACAGACATATGGGGAACTTTTTAGGTGATTCCGTTAACGATAACTCTACCTGTTTTCCATGACCCATATGCAGCTCTCCCCTAGTTTCGGCATGTTAAAGAGCCTATTGCTTATTGCACTATTTGTATCAGTGCGCCTTGATGTACTAATTACATTACAATGAAAACAGTTTGTAGCTGGAGCTTTAGGACCCCAGCTTTTTACCTTTACGTCTTTTCTATTTTCTTTCTCTCTTTTCTTTTTCAGATTCCTTGTGGATAACCCCACCAGGTAGCACCCATACACTTTGGTACGTTTGATGTTTGCCAGGGGCATTATAGCACCTTACACTACGGCAACAAAAGTCCGAACACTTCCTATAAGTATAGTTCGGCACCCCGAATTTAGCATTATATGCATTGGCTCCGAATCATGTCTTTGGTCAATAGTTGGGTTGCCCGGCTCCTGTGCTTGCTACCCTACACTACAAAAAAATACACTTCCATGATGATACGTGTTTGTCACAGTAGGTCATGTTTTTTGTCATGCATGTACATCCATGACGATTTTATGACAGAATCAAGATAGTCATACCCGTGCTGTCATAGAAGTGTTCCATGACATTACCAAAATTATCATCACGGAAGTGTCCACTTCCATGATGATAAAGCATGCGTCACAGAAGTGCTTTCGTGAAGGGTGACCGACATGTGGCATCCACCGTAATGGAACGCCGTTAATCTATTGGGTCGGATTTTGGATCCGATAACCCGTTAACAACCCTGACCAATGGGAAATTTCCATGTGTAAAATTCTGATTGGCCGAAGGAAACACGTGTTGCCTCACCGTTGGGACAGATGTCATCCACTCATTGGACAGGAGGCTCCTATGATAGGTCGACACGAGGCACGGCCCAACAGTGGCCCATTCCCGTGAAAAAGGCCGGCCCAGTAAAAATTAGCAGGCCGACCCATATAAGGCCTACTTGTGTCAGGTCCATTTAAGCCCACGACCCATATGAGATGTGCCAATTCGGCCCTTCAACGGCCCGTTAAAGATTTGACACCATTGCAGCCCATCGTCAGTTCGAGCCAGTTAACAACCCGCTATATATTTGGGCTGAATATCGGCCCGATGAGATTTCGGCCTGTTAATGGCCCATTTAATGGATGGGCCAATTTTCAGGATGTACATCTTTCGGCCTTTTAGCGACCCATTTAAATGGTTGGGCCAATTTCCGGCCCGGTGTGTCTTTCAGCCTGTTGACGGCCCATAAATCTGATGGGCCATTTGTAGTCGGGCCTGAGTTTCAGCCTTTTAGCGGCCATTTAAGTGTTGGGCCAATTTCTGGCCCGGTGTCACATTTAGCCTGTTGATGGCCCATAATTCAGTTGGGCCATTTGTAGTCGGACCTGAGTTTTGGTCTTTTAGCGACCCATTTAAGTGTTGGGCCAATTCCCGGCCCTGTGTGCCTTTCGGCCTGTTAACGGACCATAAATGAGTTGGGCCATTTGTAGTCGGACCTTAGTTTTGGCCTTTTAACGGCCCATGCCCTTCATGGTCCAATACCAGCCCGGTTTCTCTTTCGGCCTGCTAAAGGCCCACAACACAGTTGGGCCGTTTACAATACGACCTGACTTTTGGCCTCTTAGCGGCCATGCTCTTCATGGTCCAGTACAAGCCCACTGTCTCTTTCGGCCTGCTAAAGGCCTAATGTATAGTTGGGCCATATGTAGCCCAAACTTAGTAATGGCCTGTTAACGACCCGGGAGGTAAGAGGGCCGACCATTAACTTTCGGCCTAGTAACGGCCCATTAACTTAATGGGCCCACTAAAGTTCGTTCATGTCTTTAGGCCAAATTAGATAATTTGAGCCCATTACGACGAGCAATTATGCATAGGACCAAAACCAATCAAGCAAAGGTACGTCATACAGGGAATAACGTTGCACATCCAGCATATATTACAGGAAATTACATCCACTGGGCAATCAAAGATTGACACCAGCGCAAATAAATGAGCAGAACCTAACCATCTACAACGTCACAATCTGCAACCTCAGCACAGATGACGCCCATAAGCATGTGGGCAAGTTCTTGCTGCTTTGCTACACTGTCTCTGAAAACATTGATCAGTTGTTGTGTCGCATGACTCTGCACCTCTGATTCATCCACCATTTCCATCATTGCTTCAACCATTAATTGGTTCACAAACATACATTTATTCCATTGCATTCGAGACAGAGTATACTGAACAGATTCAGATGGAGATTTTGGCAGGCTTGTATTATTGATAGTGGAGAGTGTCTCGACCACTGCATCATAACATAAATTAGGACGGGAACCAAACAGATTAATAATGAGTTATTGCCACATAACCTGGCCTAGATTTACTGGAAAGAAACAATGGGGTTGCCTTGCTGTTTTCAGAGTTTGTCTTCTTATCTTCAGCAGCCTGCACAAAATTAACACACTAGCATTGCTATCACTGGCCAAGTCAGATAATAGGAAAGCAACATTGACACAATGAACGTTTGGGCAACTAGCCTACACCAAATTAACACAATATAGCACAGCTATCATCAGCCAGGTAAGGTAATACGAAAGCAAAATTGACACAATGAATGAATGGGCAACCAGAGAAGCACTACAATTCAGAAATGTGCGTAATATGAGATAGTACATTCATGCAGCTCAGTATGCAAAACTACCAGGCAGTTTTCCTTACAAAAATCAACATTGGCGCCTTTAACATTTTGCTACAACTATTTTTAGATCAGATAAAGGTTAGATTCACACCGATTAACAAAATACATCCTGATGTAATAATATAGTGATATACAACAGGTACTTACATCAGCATTGGAGCGTAGAGAATTCCCGCAAGATATTTTCCTCGAATACAATCCCAATGGAGGAAGTCTTGTATCGTTTAACCTTATTTTCTAAAAGAGAGATGGGTAAGAAACATGTAGAAAATATGATCAGAATGCTATAAAATTTCATGATGCGAGGATACGCACACGCTTCTTAGAATGGAGTTGACATTCTTTTGTTGGACTGGAGCGGACTAGTTCTTTGGCCACTGGAATCTGCTTATTATCAGTGGGAGTTGGGTTTCTCTGTGCTGGAGCAGTATCTATGAAAAATAGAGTTCGTTTATTATCTCCTGGCGTTTGGATCTTTTGCAAAGACCTGGTTTGTAACCCTTCAGATTCTAACATAGCCGTCTTCCCCTTGCATGCCTTATATAGAAGAATGGTGATTCCGTTATAAAACATGCTATAGCAGAGATGGAATACGTACTGAGGAATAGAAAGGCATGACATATTGACATGTATTCCCTCCATCCAGAAATAAATAGATGGGTCTAGGCGTATTTCAGTTCTAGATACATCCACTTTTATCCATTTCTGCGACATTTAATCCGAACGGAGGAAGTATGATGTAAGAGCTAGGGATATGATAGGACAACATAGTAAAAAAACACTAAAAAACCCACTGCAGAACCAAAGTATTAAAACCCACTGATATGAGATAGTACACTCATGCAGCTCAGGATGCAAAACTACCAGGCAGTTTTCCTTGCAAAAATCAACATTGTGGCCTTTAATCATACATTTTGCTACAACTAAATTTAGATCAGATAAAGGTTGGATTCACGCCGATTAAAAAAATACATGCTGATGTAAAATATAGTGATATACAACAGGTACTTACATCTACATTGGAGCACAGAGAATTCCTGCAAGAATCTTTCCTCATAAACGATACATTGCATAAATTCTTCTATCTGTTAAGCTTATTTTCTAAAAGAGAGATGGGTAAGAAACATGTAGAAAATATGATTAGCATGCTATAAAATTTCATGATGCAAGGATACGCACACGCTTCTTAGAATTGAGTTGACATATTTTGCTGGACTAGAGCGGACTAGTTCTTTGGCCACTGGAATCTGCTTATTATCAGTAGGAGTTGGGTTTCTCTGTGCTGGAGCAGTATCTATGAAAACTGGAGTTGGTTTATTATCTCATGGCGTTTGGATCTTTTGCAAAGGCCTTGTTTGTAACCCTTCAGATTCTAATATAGTGGTCTTCCCCTTGCATGCCTTGTATAGAAGAATGGTGCTTTAATTATAAAATATGTGACAACAGAGAGATGGAATAGGTACTGAAGAATAGAAAGGCATGCCATATTGACATGTATTCCCTCCATCCGGAAAAAAATGGATGGGTCTAGGCGTATTTCAGTTCTAGATACATCCTTTTTATCCATTTCGGCAACATGTAATCTGGACGGAGGGAGTATGGTGTAAGAGCTAGGGATACGACAGGATAACACAACAAAAAAACACTAGTTGAATTTAAAACTGTATGCTAGCGGAATACGTACAGAAATAACTAAGGCAACATACACGTGTATGATTGGGAAAATAAGATGGCATTGCAACAGAGCACTAGAACAACACTTCAATGTAAAAAACATGGTATGGTAGACAAATGAAGTACATACTGATGAATAACAATGCATAAGATATTCAGAAGCATGATGTCCAAATTAAGCAGATGGCATTGCGATAGAGTAGAATGACAGTACTTGAATTTGAAAACATGTTATCATGAATGGAATAGGTATTGAAAAACAGGAAGGCATGACATATTTACATGCATGATCAGCATGCTAAGCACATGGCATTGCAATAGAGTAGATACACTCCAGGACATTATATGCATGTTGTAACCATATCACAGGCCAAGTTAGAGCAAGGACCTTGTGGGGTGAAGAGGATTCATCATCTTTCTGCAAGTCTTCTGAACAACTGCCTTTACATGTTCCATCATATTGGGTATCATTGACATCAAGTTTATTGGCCTTTACATTGCTCCGTGAGGTTCTTGTGGATATATCAGTGTGTGCAATTATATCTGACATGCATGGAAGACAACTAGTAGTTAGATTTATGTAATGAGTGCCTGTAGGAGACAACATAAATAGTAGGACTGGGGTTAACTAGCAGAAACATGTCTCATAAACTAAAGGGAGAACACATATGAAAGCTATAGAATATGTATCGTTTGTACTCAAGATTAACTAGATGGCACACAAAAGTATTAAAGAACAACATAGGTAATACTAGAAGTGGTATAATACTATAATCACCAGCCTGTGGGATAGCATTGGCTGATGGATGATAACTATGGAACAACGTTACCTAAAGAACAAGTACCTTAGCTGAACTATGGAACAGCATTAACTCCTGAACAAGACACCTAAGAGATCAACATGAATATATAGTGAAATGTGATAATCTATTTTCCATGCTTAGATGAATAACAAAGCCATAAATGTTGCACACAAGTAAGATGACGGTACAACCTATCTGGCTGCCATTCATAGGAGTGAGCATCATGTGCTGACTTGTCGATGGCCCTGCAGTTGTTGTGGTTGTGCATGTCGGGCACGCGCATTCGATGTAGAGAATTGTTGAGTGGGGACTATAGCTCCCTTCTGGTGTATGCTTCCCTTGTTGGAGCAGCTGCGTTGAGTCGGAAGACGGTGTGTCTGAAGATGCAGATAACACATAATGTTAAGAACGACATATCTCTTTGATCTGAAGAAATACACTAAGAGATCAACAGCAAGGTACGAGAGTGGTCACACGTCTGTTGACTGAAGACTAAATTGGGGTCACACGATTTTATTTTATTTTGGTACTATCCGATCTATGCGGGATGGCTGGCCGTCTTGTGCCTCCCGGCTGACACTATTCGGAATCTTCCCCGAAGAGCTAGCGACCAACGACAGAGCAGCCTGCCTCCGCCGTCCGTGGCCCCGGCCAAAACCCCGCTCCCCGCCCCACCGCACTGCCGTGGTTGCGCCGCCCCCGGGGCCAATCCACAAAGACTCCCCGTCATCCAGATCCGGCGGCGGCAGTACCTTTAACCCACGCAACTCTAAAAGATAGCCATCTAAGCGCTGCTTCCACGGCGAACTTGCGGCCCCGCACCCTTACGTTAGACACCAGCCAACCGGCAGCCTAGGAGCTCCGCCGCCTCAAGGGGTGCTGCTTCCCATTGGGAATCGATTGGCCCAGAATAAAAATTCAGACAATTGACGCCTAAATAAAGTGATTTGAGATGAGGGTGCGACCTATCTGGTGGCATGGTGAAGTAGGCAGTCCAGCTGCCGAGTCGGTGAGGCCAGCGCGATTGCAGTGGCGACCGGTGGCAGGGAAAGAGCGATGTCGTGATGGTCGACGGCTACGCGGAAGCAGCGCTAGGACTCTGGACGGATCCGAAGTTGGAGCCGCTCCGGCACCGTGAACAACGGCGGGGTGAATTGGCTCTGGTATGGTTCACGTGGCCGTCGTCGAGGCAGCACCAGCAGCACGGAGTAAGAGGCACACGGCCCAGTGCACGATGGCAAATGGACAGCGTCTCCGGCATTAGGGTCGAGGGCAACTGTGAAATTGGTGCGGTGGGGGGTGCCATGGAGGTGGGGCTGAGGTTTCGCGGGTCAGGAGAAGGGAGCTTCCTGGGGAGAAGGTGATTTGGCGCCCACGAGGTATGAATGGGGGCGGGCGGGCGGGAATTGGGAGGGAAGTGGAACCATGTCTTACGGACGCATTTGTCTGAAATGTGAGGGGGAGTTACAGTTCTACCCTTGCTTATAGGCTTCTCGGCTTGGGTCTGTGTACTAAGGGTCGGGGATAGTAGAGTAACTTTGCTTCTCGACAAATAGTGGGCGGGAGCGATTTCGGGCGAGGAGGGCGTGTTTTGAACTATACTGGGCGCGAGCGATTTCGGGCGAGGAGAGCGTGTTTTGAAATAGTGGGCGCGAGCTATTTCGGGCAAGGAGAGCGTGTTTTGCCGACCATGGTTTATGAATTATTCGGCACATGTCATTTCAGCCGAGGAGAAGGCGCGCTTGGATGAAGTTACGAACCTACCCTCGATGTACAACGGGCCAATTGATACGTGTCTCACATAAGACGGTAATTTCGCGTCTCCCATTTATTTGCTCAGGCGAATTCCACTGAGCAGAGAGGATGTTTAATGGTTCATTCAAATTTTGGGAGAACGAGCATCCACGTCTACCTTACCAAGTCGATTCGGATCAAATTTTGAAATATTAGCTTGCCACTTCTTTTTTAGATGGAGAGATGATGCTCGGGAGTATTGTGTTTTTACATGCTCATTGCTAGTGATTTACTATATGACAAATAGTTGACCCACTCAAAAATGTGAATCAAACCCAACATGAAATATCTCAATTCAATGAAATAGCTCATTCAGTAGGTCAAAATAGTGAACTAAATCCAAAATTGAACACCTCAATCGAGTAGCATGTTGTACAGTATTATAGTACTCCATGAACATGTTGAAAGTCAAATTAATGAACTTGTTTGATATATGCATATATCCGTTCATGTGTGGATTGCAGAAAACATGTTCTCCAATTTAAATATTTGAATGCATGTTTATATCGAAACATGGTTTATATCAGCCTTTGATGCATAAAACGCGACCTCCCCCTCTCCCGGACTCCTGTTCTTTGTCTCTCTCTCTCTCTCTCGCCGACAATCTTCAATTCTGTCGCACACATCCGACACAAAAGCCTTGTTGGTCCCCCTCCATTTCTCTCCATCTCTCTCTCCCTCTCTCCCTCTCTCTCTCTTTGTGTGTGTGTGTGTGGGGGGGTCTTTCTAGTTCACATGCACATATACACCATCTATAGGTCTCTCTCGCACACTATGTATGATACTCTAGATAGTCCAAGCTAGATATCTTGGGTGCACTCATCGTACGCACACAAATTCCTTGGCTCTTTGCCCGTAACTCTCTCACGCACCACTATGTCGTCTCGGAGCTCTTCCTCCCTCTCTCAAACTCTCCATCCACCTGGGTCACACATACACATGCATATCTCACTCGCACTTGATAGGCCCATCTAAAACTCTATCTCTCCCCCTCGTTCTCTCTCCATCTCACACGCGCACACACACAATCTCATGCCCAGCTAGCCAAGTATGATGGTCTCTCACTCAATTGTAGGCACACGCAGTCCCCCCTATATGTATATGACTAGCTAATCTTAGTCTCCATCACAAACATGTGCATGGTCTATCTTGATTTCTCTCGGGGCATCTTTCTATCGCGCACGCACTCCCTCGATCATCCACGCATATAGTCCCCTCACGATCTCGACGGGATCTCTCTATCACAAACACACCCTCTCTCCCTCCCCATGCGTCCATGCCATCCATGTGTCCCTCTCGACCTTTGTTCCTTGTTGGCCAGACCTCTATTGGACATGTGCTACATGGGTGTCTCTCTCCGTTGCAAACAATCACACACTAGCTATCTTCGTGTATCTCCTCGCCTCGCTTTTCCATCTCGGAGATGCATGCATGATATGTTCGCATAAGAAATGAAAAAACACACACTCTCTCTAATTTATCATTTGTTGTCACTTTTTCTTTCACACACATACTCTTTTTGCACACTTACTCATTCTCCTTCACACGAACTTGATCTGTCTCGACTGAGGCACTCTCCTCGGTCCATAGCATATAGATGTATTGAAAAGTCAAACATCACAAAGTTTGACCATGTACGTGGAGAAAAAGAATTACATCTAGTATGGCAAACATATACCATTGGATTCACCATGAGATGTAGTTTTGTATGATGTATCTTTGGTATTGTAGATATAAATAACATTTGCGTAAACCTGATCAAAGTTTCCAAAGTTTGACTTCTAAAAAATTTACATGCACTGCATTATCGAGCGGATGGAATATCTCTTTCCCCCTCTCAGCTATCTGACGCACCACTCAGCCTTATCGGGGCTGCTCAATCACTCTCAAACTTTATTTTGTCAGTTTGGTTCGTGACCTGACCCTCATGCCGTGATGGCCGGTACTGCCTGGTGTGGAGATGAGATGTAAAATATTTCTGCCTGGCCAGGCTTGTGTGGTGCTGAAGCGTTTGGTTCATGCCTGGGCTAGGCAGAGCATCAACGTCCCATCAATCAATCCATGCATCAATTATTTAATGCTAATATCCATCCACGTTGCTGATAGCCTTGTGGCCACATGACTAGGCACGGCCAGGCGTTCGAAATTGGTTACCTGGGCCAGGCTACTTGCAGTGTCTGGAGTTCAGCCATGCTAATTAAAGTGCAAGGGAACCCAGGCCAGGCGGGCTTTCTTTTTCACAGGGTAGCAACCAAACAAGCATGCATGAAATCCAGCCACAACCCCAGGCCAGGAAAAAGATGCTCAGGACGCAAGCCAAACTGGCCTTATATCTCCCTGGTTCACACATACACATGTCTCACTCGCGCTATACATATAGACCCATCCAACACTCTCCGCCCTTGTTCTCTCTCCATGTGACACCCCCCCCTAAGTACCATAATCCCTCACTCCATCATAGGCGCAAGCACTCCCCCCTCCTAAGTATGATTATCTCTTACTACCCATCAGGAACACACGTATTGTCTCCTTCCATCCATACGTCTATCTCGATATCTCTCGGGGCATCTTCTATCACGCACACACCTTGTCACTCGATCTCCCACCCATGTAGTCCCATCACGATCTCCAGGGGATCTCTCTATGACATACAGACACTCTCTCCTCCCCATGTCTGCATTTTCTCCGTACGTCTCTCTCGACCTCTTTCCCTTGTTTGTCAGACCCCTCTTGGACACGTGCTAGGGGTCTTGCTCTCTCAGTTCCAAACAACCACACACTATCTCCTCACCTTGCCTCCGTTGTCTAAGATGCATGTGTGATATGTTTGCATAAGACACACACGCTTTTTCTCTACTTTTATCGTGTGCTATCCATGTCTCTTTCACACACGCACACACACTTTTTTCACTCTCTCTCTCTCTCTCTCTCTCTCTCTCTCTCGTTAGGGACTCTGTCATGTCCATAAGCATATGGATGTTTTGAAAAGTCAAACCTCAGAAAAGTTTGACCAGGTATATGTGGAGAAAAATATTTACATCGGGAGCGATCATTAGATTCATCACAACATGTACTTACTTCATACTATCATTTATCTTTGGTATTGTAGATATAAGTAATTTCTTTATAAACTTGGTCAAAGTTTTAGATGTTTGACTTAAAAAAATGTTGGAACTACATTATCAAACGGAGGGAGTAGCTCTTTCTCCCTCTCTCTCTCTCTCTGCTATCTCTCATGGGCCTCCCCTCTCACTTGAACTCTCCATACCGACGGATTATATGCTCATTGTGTCAGCATATAGCTCTGTATATTGTTTAGTTGACCGGTCAACCAATCCACATGCTACCTTGTCAGCTCGTGTTCTATATCTTTGTGTGCTGGCCCATGTGGCAGTGGGTGAAAATAAGTAAACTAGAGGCCCATCTGACACGCGGTGAAGTAAACAAATTTGAAACCACTCGGGGTGGCACCCCGCACACTAGTAAATTGAGGGCGCATTGAGGACAAACTTCTTGTGTGCGAAGGATGCACTCGCGCACAATTCACCACTGCGGGGCGGCATGCACAGAAGGACGCACACCCAACACACAACACACACCAGCACACGTGTACACCGGCGTCGCTGCCGGTTGAGATGGACGGCGAGGCATCCAACAAGCAGAGGCGGCTCGAGCCAAAACCGCATCCGACGAGCCTGGACTTCATCAACAGCCTCCCCGACGACATGCTGCTCGTCATCATCGGCCTCCTCCCCACAAAATCTGCCATGCGGACTGCCCTGCTCTCCCGGCAGTGGCGCCCCCTCTAGCGCTGCGCCCCCCTCAACCTCACCGCCGACAGTTGCCTCTACGACGGAGATTGCAAACGCATGGCCGCAGTCTCCAAGATCCTTTCATCGCACCCTTGGCCAGCCAGACGCCTTGACATCTGCATGTTCAGTACCAACTGCAAGGTCCAACCCAAGTTCTACGAGTGGTTCTTATCCCCCGCCCTAGATCAGCTCGAGGAGCTTAGCTTTGAAGCTGGACGATGTCGCTCTCTGCCGCCGTCCGCGCTCCGCCTCATGCCAACGCTGCACCGTGCTAGCTTCAGCTCCTGCTATCTTCCCCAGATTAATGTTGCGCCCGCCCTTCTTCTCCCTCAACTCAAGCCGCTCGACCTCTTCGACGTTGTCATCTCAAAGAAGGCTATGGAGCACCTGCTGCACAACTGTACTGCGCTCGAGTACCTTCGTCTTGAGCAGATCCATGGGTTCATTAGCCTCCACATCTCGACGAATCTTCGATGGATTTATGTGTCTTGTTGGCCCCGCAACAAGACATCAATTGGGAAGAGATCACTCCAGCTGTTCCACGTTATGGTCATTGAGAATGCACCTTTCCTTGAGAGATTGCTTGTATCGGATCTAGAAGGTCCAACAAAAATCAGGGTCATTGACGCGCCAAAATTGACAGCGTTGGTGTACTCGTCTGCCAAATTCTCCGAACTATTTATTGGATCCGTAATCGTTCAGGTACAACACTCATCTTCTTCTCCGTCTTCTTGAAATTCACATTTTTAATTTCTTCTTGATGTATTTACGACCGTCTTCCAGAAAATGATTCCCACAAGCTTGACCCAGTCCATGCGCACAATGAAGATCTTAGCACTAAAATCTATCGGCCCCAATCTGGATCAAGTTGTTGGATTCCTTACATGCTTTCCGTGCACGGAGAAGCTACTCATCGAGGTGAAACTTCTTTCCTATAAGTAAATGGTAATCACAACGTAGCTCAATTTTTTCGTAATTTTCCCAAATTACGATGACAAGTGTAGTGTTCAAAATTGCATCTACGCACTGCACCGAAAGAAATGTTTTTAGTACTTTTTTCTCACGTGATCACCTGCATCGTTTTTATACTGTACTACTATAGTAGCCTAGGCTAGTCATAGTGGAAAGTAACTTAGACTACTCCAGTAACTCTATGGTTACCCTAAGAGCAAATACTACCTCCGTCCTGGTTTACTCTTCCAATTTTGTAGTGAAAAAATATCACTAGCCAGCCAACCCTATCGTATGAACGAATGATATTGGTACCTCTTGATGACACGACAATCTTATGCAGCTAGCTGCTCTAATATGTTCTCTTCTTTTGCAGATAAAAAAGACCCGAAAGTGAAAAATGTGCTGCACTATAACAATCTCATCGAATGCCTTGATCTCCATCTTACATAAATTGATTTGATCGACTACCGAGGCAGCACATCTGAGATTAAATTGGCCAAGTTCTTTGTTCTGGAGGCAAGTGTGCTCAAGGTAATGAGGTTTGGCGTTCTCTGGCGCAACAATGAATGGCGTGCTGATCACCGCAAGCGTCTAAGCCTAAATGACAAAGTCTCCACAGAAGATGAATTTGTTTTTGAAATATCAAGTGGCTAGAGACTCAAAAACTTATTTGCCCATTAGTGATTTGTCAGGGCGGTGGATTTTAGTTTGTACGACAATGCTGCATCCACCTAAAGTAACGAAAGTTCTTACGTAAACTTCCTAGTAATTCCCTCTTCGTAGGTGCAGCATTACTCCTAACATTTGTAATATCAGTTTGAAACTTGTAATATTGCCGTGTCCTATTCCTGCGTTCTCAAAATCCTACGAATCAAACAGGTCCTGACTTGGTGATGATTTTGTGCCGCCCATCTTTCACCAATAACCGTCGGATCTAGATCTGATGCATACAAACCAAGCTTCTCCATTTTTGCAAAAAGATGCCCGCACTTGTTCCCTATTTACAAACAACTCCTTGTCTCTCACAATCAGCCTTATCTCCTCCCCACCACATCTAGAAGGCCGTGGAAAAATCTGGTGTGATGGCCGCTGCCGGAGCCGTCCACCCCCAATCTTGGTGTTCCATGCAATGCACGGGCATCTACGCATGGGAAATTATGTCGAACAGGGCTAGTTGTAAGCAGGCTAGCTCTACAGCCATGATCATAGTGACTGCAGACGGTGAGGCTGACTATGGTATGCTGAACACGGCGCCTATACTCAGGTGTCATCTCCAGCGCAGGGTCTTGTCACTTCACTGTGAGGAGCAGCACGTAATAATTTGCCCAACGGGTTGTACAGTGCTAGTACTCCTACAACTACATTGGTAGTACTACTACTAGTACTAGTAGCACCACCGTCTAGATTTAGGAGTACTACCATGTCCATCTGGATTTTAGTATTTGACTAGCAATATCTAGTAATGCATGTCAACAAAAATGTACTACTCCCTCTATAAATAAATACATGGTGTTTTATTCCTATCGGCGAGAGAACTTAACGTTTTTTGCTAACTAGAGTATTAATAGGATTACATGCAATGAACTAAACACTGCATGTCATGTTTGGTAGTCTCAAGTCATTGAAAGCACGCACGACCCACATCTCTCATTGGTTGATATGTCACGAAATAAGAAACAAGGAGGGAGTTAATGCACCATGCCTAAGTATTTTGGGATTATTATGTTTTCGTAAGGTGACTTACACAACATTTTTGTTTACATGCATTAACATTTTATTAGTTAAATCAAAGGTCAAAACTTGGCGCAAAATGCAAAGGGAACCAATAAACCAATAAACATCAAACTTCTCTCGTTTGGACCCAATTAGAGGTCCGGTGAGATGACTATACTGCACCGGCACGGAGGGGAACACAACTTCATTGACTTACGGCAACTGCCTTTGGGTGAATGACAAGTGGGCCCAGGGGGTGGCTGGCCCACCTATCATATAGCCAAAGGCAGGTGCTGTAGAGGGCCAAGGAGTAGTACGAAATCCTACGCACCTAAGCACGCTAACCAAGGGCAAGAGTGATCACTCGAATCGCAAGATCAGTTGACTAGAAGCTAAGCTAGACCCATGGAGGCGATGAGCGCGAGCATCAGCCGACTGTGCTAGATGGTCCACGACGCCGGCCTGCGGCCCGGCACCGAGGAACATCTCCAGGTAGTATTGCTTGAGGCCACCAGGGCGAGGGGCCGCTTGGACGACATCTTCATCTCCTTGTTCGACGAGGTCCTCGTCGGCTTCCTCGACAAGTTCACCGTCGTCAAGAAGCTTGCGGACGACTTTGACGTAAGCCTCCAGCCGACGCGCCCAAGCTCTGCGATGCCCGCCACCCTCAACGGTCACTATGGTGACAACCTCTTCGACGCACTGGTGGTCCTGCGACTGCCCGCCGTCGCGCCGGAGAATGTCCACCTCGAGGTCGCGCTCACCGCGCAGCACCTGGCGCAACAAGACACCATCTACATAATCACCCACGTCTACGCGCAAATCGTCCACAAGGACTACTACATGCAAGAGGAGGACGATAGGACGCTGGCCTTCTTGGACCGCAGGGCAACCTTGGACGGCACTGTTCAGAAGCACGTTGAGCTCGCCGCCAACGCCGCTGCTCCTCACACGTTGGTTGGTGACCCGACGCACTAGGGCGTGAGGATGTTGTTGATGGATCCGTATGTATTTTTATCTTTCCGTCAAATCCATGTAGTAGTATATGATACTATAGTAATTATCTTACCTTTCGCATCAACTTCATAATTTTCGTACGTACTCCATGCATGAACGGCGCCAGAACCAAACTTCTTATTATTCTAGGCAAAATCGTTATTTTCTATTTATCGGTCGCGCCATGGAGCAGAACCAAAGTTTACAAGTTACGAGTTCAAAAGGAAACGCCTGCCGTGTTCGCGTTGCACCCCCACACAGTTGGTCCGGCACGCCGCTCAAGCGGGAATGCGTGCGGTGTTGCATTTTCACTTACAAGTGGGACCGCAGTTGAGCAAACCGACTATCGACAAACCCCCACCCCACCCACCGCGCGATGGCTGAGAAAACATGAGGGAGAAGAGATGGCTGTAGCACGGACTCCAAGAAAATTGGTGTCGGATGGGACTCGTGTGGGTGGCGTGTGTCGTACTGCTAGATGTGAATGCTGCCCATGCCACCCCACTATATCGAGCCTATATCAAGGTACATAGAACAAATTTCCTGCAGTCCGTGCTCAGCCCTCCTCTATCTATCTTCTCAGCCAGCCAGCGGACGCGCGGAGCCCATCATCTGTTTGCTCACATGCGGCCCCACATGTCAGTGAAAACGCAAGAGGACCCACTGAACCTGCACATCTTTCACCTCGACGTGCTGGTGATGAAAAACAAATCCAATAATGATCTTCGGTGGCCGCTTTTGGAGTTACTCAAGAGTAGTAAGATTCTATTTACAGTTTAACCCAAGATGCACATATGGTGGCTTCAACTACCACTCTATTTTCTTTCATGACACGACCTGGATGCTGGATGTCCCACGTGTCAGCAAAAGGAGGAAGAACCCGACCAAATCTTCGGTTGTGCTCTCGGATTAGACTAGTTGTGCTAACTTGAAATTTTTATTGTGTATTCCCTCCATTCCAGAATACTTGACTTCCATTTGTCCAAAAATGGATGTACCTATATACTAAAACATGTCTAGATACATATATATTTAGACAAATAGAATGCATGTATTGTGCAACGGAGGGAGTAGAATGGATGCAAGTTTTTGTATTGGGAAGAAGAGTACATCCATATATTGATAGGGCGCAATTTAGTAGATGTTCTATCACTTTTAGCTAGCACAGAGGCTAGAGATGAGATTAGTGCACTTGTTGATACTCCTACTAGAATAGAGGCTAGACATGAGACTAGATGCGAGGAAGCAACGTCTACTTCTTTACACTCGAAGAAGAAAGAAGCACGCAAGATCGAGCCTCCACAGATCAACAATGAATGCATCGAGAAGGCACTAATCCAACTTACAGGAGTTGTAAAATGTATTCTTGTGGTTCTTGTTTTCTTTGGTCTTGCTTTTCTAGTCAAAATTATCGTTGGAGTTCGTGCAAAACGGAGGTTCGTTTGGGGTCGTGCGTTGGAGTTGGCCTTACAAGTGGGACCACAGTTAAGGAAACCGACTATCGGCAAACCCCCACCCCGCCCGCCGCGCGATGGCTGAAGTTAGAAAAACGACGAGGTTGAAGAGATTGCTCTAGCACGGACTCCAAGAAATAATATGGTGTCAGATGGATGTCGTGGTGGTGGCGTGTGCCGTACTCCTGGACGTGAATGCTTGTTCTGGCCCATGCCACCCTACTACTCCTACTACTTACTCCTACTATATAGTACTAGTATCGAGGATTCGAGGTGCTGGTTACATACAGCAAACACATTAACATATAGCTATAGTAAAAACACCCGCCCGATGCGCGAAGCATGTGAAGCTAGTACAAATAGTGTACTACTATTGTTGATTGGCCTCATCCAATAACCTGTTGCAATGCACGTACAATTATGTATTCAGAAAATATTTTTTTGCCTCGTCGCACCACTCACTCAGGGAAGCGACTCGAAAGCCATGCATAAATTTAGTAAGTTTATCACAAGCATATCATTTTATTACATACAACAGGTCATCAACCCACATCGACAATGAGGATACATTATAAATACTAAAGTTTTCACCACACAACAAGTAACAAGCAATGAAATGAAATTCAACTCAACCATTCCTCGGCGTTGGAAATGCTTGCTTTGAACCACAAGTGATTCTCTGGGACGGGCCATCGATTTTCGATCTGGAAACCAATGCAGGACTAATCTCCCTCCTTGTCAGTACCAGGGTAGGGAACTACCCAAATGTCCGAGGTATAGACACAGTTGCTTCTCATAAATGGTACTATTAACATTGTGTCAACAACAGTTGGATCGCCTTTCACCATCATCGGATAGTTTTGTCCAAGGAATAGCGAGTTTTCTCCAAGACTATCAATTCTGTACCAGGGAGAAGGAGTTGTCGCTAGCACACTAGTATCCATCCTGAATACCATGCAACGGGTGTTGGAATAGGTCCGAAGAGTGCGACCATGGGAGACTACACCTGCTTCTTTAGCAGTGAAATCATCAGTGGGCTGTATACATACAAGAAGAGTGATCCATCGGAATTAGTTGCCAGGCGCCACAGAGTATATGGGCGCTGCTCGTCCTCATGCTCGTGATCATCACCATCATCATCTCCCCCTTGGTTATAAATTTTTTCAAGTATAGGTGGTGGGATGTTCACAGGACCTTGGAAACACAAGGAGAAGGTTAATTAGTAAAGGGAAACTTGCTAACCCGCATGCATGTGGATGAAACAATTATAATTACGATGGAAGACAAACGTACCGAAACTACGAGGATCCCATGCAAAAACAGTGCCACGAGTGGTGGCAGCAAACAGAAGGCCCTCGTATTGAATTGCATCACAGTACTCATCCGTGTACAGAAACTGATTTTTGAGCAATATCCATCGAGTCGAACCATGAAGGACGGCAACAAGCTTGTCGAAGATAGCAACAACTTGATAGTTGTAGTAATTCCAAGAGCGGTTGGGAACTTGACAAGTTGCTATCTTCCGTAGAAGACAGTCACCATGATCGTATTTGAACGTGCGTACAATATCGGTGTGCTCAACCTCTGGGCAGTCTGCTGAGATTTTTGGAAGTGGAACCCGGTCACGAGTGTACACATTCACAAGTTCCCACTCACAGTTGGACCCAATGTAAACAACACAATCTCCATTTGCGCCCGCCCAAGCCTTGCCCTCAAGCGATGGCATCTTAACATCATATGTATTATTATAAAGCAGCATTGACTGGCACAGGGCGAGGCCTCCATCGTGCCGGCGCCAGTCATCAGGGTCACGACGAAGAAGATAGGGGAGATCAAACCGCTCCTTGACTCTGGGGTTCTTTGTAATGATGTTATTAGTTGAGTCGAGAATGGGCTTGAACGAACCTGCCATGCTAGCCGAGGTGATGACGTTGCACCGATCAATGAGTTCCTCCACCATGTCATCTTTCAGAACGGGGCAAGAATAACGGGGTCATTTCCGGCCTATTCCCTCCATGGAGAAGACGATCGAACAATGGCAGAAGAAAGGGTGAAGGGCTGAAGGAAAATGAAGGAGGGAGAGGAAGAGCATGCGACAGCAGTTCCAAATAGAGAGGGAAAGGCGAAGAGTCGGTGGACAGTTGCGAGTTTGCCAAGGTTCACGAAGAGGCGCCCCGGCCTACACGTCCGTTTGGAAATAGTCCTAGTACTCGCCGTTGTCTCACTAATATGTTGGAACAGGACCACATGTCAATGAAACATGGTGTGTAATTTCTCATGCAAAATGCAATCTGGCCGCGTTGGCCTGAGGTGCCACATTAGTTATCGACCTTTATTTTTTTAATGGCGTGCCGATCACTTTTGAAGCACAACTAACTGGTACTGTACGCAAAGAAAATATAAACTACTCTACCACTACTCCACCTCCAGTACTAATAGTATAAAAAGATATATAGGCTGGAGCTTGAGCGCTTTCTTGCTAAGGGCTTCCCACTTTCTTCTCACACTACCACCCTCTCTCCAGATCTAAAAAAGATGGACCCTCTTTCCCTCCTCGCCGGTGGTCACAGATCTGTCGGGGAAGAAAAGGACGTGCAGCGTTGACGCACTCGTCATCGGCGAGCGAGGTCACGCACTGATGACAAGGCTGTCCTCTCAGACCTAGCACCCACGCGGGATGGCCTCCGTCCCCAAGCTCGCTACCGTAGTGTGTACGGAGGACGACGACCATGAGCGAAGCCACTTCCCACCGACCCTCAGGTATGCTACCTCTTTTCGAACCATAACCTTGTTCTATTGCCCCATCTGCCACGTCGTTGCATGTGGATCTTTTTCCACTCCACCATCTTCCCAATTTGCTATCCTCTGCTCTGCTGGCCATGCAGACGAAAACCATAATTTGCACTGTTAAAGGAAACCCTACTTCATGCAGACTAATCCATGTCTGGGTTTAATACGGAAATGAAGGGAGACCGTACTGTCCAAGAGAGTAGGCATCGAACCCGCATCTAGGTTGAAAAGGGGAAATCAGTAGCTAAGGAACGAGTCTCATGTCTCTTGGTTGAAGAAGGGTAGAAAGGCATGACAACACAATAGAGAATGACCAAGTCGATCGGTTTGTTGTCCTTGCATAGGCAAAAGGTGGCTAAAGAGAACAAAAATGGGACGTAATCCACATATGCTGCCTGGATATTTGTTGCTCTGGGCAACCATACCTCCCTCACCACTCTGCGTCCGTGGAGGTACATCGTACTAGTGCGCCCACTATCCGAATGGGCCTCCCATGCTCTTATTGCCACTTTTTTTGCTATTAGTATAACGCCAGCAGTCAAGTCAAGCAATGCTACTGCTAAAGTGATGCCACATTTAACTAATGCCGCTCTCAGTCTAATGCCACCGATAAATTTAAGCAATGCCATTTAATGTCACTGGATTATTTCAGGGTTAGCTATTGATTGTGGATGTATTAAAGATTTTTCAGCTAAGGCATTCTAATGTTGTTGCACAGCCAGTATACCAACGATGAAACTTATTACTACCATCAGATTTTTGCACTGTTAATTCTTATAGATTACATACCTCACTTTCATGAGATAAGTTAATTTTTTTGTACAGTGTCACCAAAATGCCAAGGCACTGATGTCATTTTATTTTGGTTAAACTGCACAGACAATTATGAAGACAAGAGGAGAGGTCAAGAGTGGGCACCTCCTCCTCCGGCTGTTCTCTTGATTCGTTCGATCAAGTTTTTATGTTTGATCGATTATCAAGATTGGGATAGCAATTTTTAAGGTCCCCCCGAGTTCAAAATGATATTTACCCTGAAGGTACATGGTTTGCAAATTTTTTATACTGTCATTAGTTAATAATGCTAGTTACCTTCAGACTTTTGTATTTGGTTTAATGCTCATGCACAGCTAGTATACCAACGCTGAAACTTGTTAATTCTTATAGAAACCTTCCAGTGCTAGAGTTTATTGAAATCTCTTCAGTAAAACCATTGTACTTTACCCTGTAATAAACTAATGTGATGGACTAGCTTATTAGGGATGATAGACTACTCATATCAATAAGGAATTCCTTCTTTTTCGGGAGCCCATTCGGACAGAACTCCAAAGTTAAGCATGCTCAGCTTGGAATAGTGTCAGGATGGGTGACCGACCGGGTAGTTGCTCCCGGGTGCGCACGAGTGAGGACAAAGTGCACAGAAAAGACTATTATTGATCCGTGGGGCCAGTCTAGATCCCGCCAGGAGTAACGACCACCGGCGGGTGTGTCTGGGAGCGTTACAAGTTGGTATTAGAGCCGACCCTCGCGGTTACACGAATGGTTGCGGACAGGTGCACAGTCATGTTGTTCATGACGTTTGTGACCCGTCGTGGCACCCGGCATGGCACATGTACCGGACTGGATGCACAGACGTATGTGCCAAGAGGGAACGTTCCTGTGGCCCGACGAGGATGTCGGTTCCTCTGAGTGGGGGTGTATGTGATGGACTGGCTTATTAGGGATGATAGACTACTCATATCAATAAGGAATTCCTTCTTTTCTGGGAGCCCATTCGGACAGAACTCCAAAGTTAAGCGTGCTTAGCTTGGAGTAGTGTCAGGATGGGTGACCGACTGGGAAGTTGCTCCTCGGTGCGCACGAGTGAGGACAAAGTGCGCAGAAAAGAGTAGTATTGATCTGTGGGGCCAATCTAGATCCCGCCAGGAGTAACGACCACCGACGGGTGTGTCCGGGGCGTTACAACTAACTACTCTACTGTTGCACTAGGCACTAGATTAGTGTATATTTGTAGTATTCGAATGGTGTTGCATTAGCGTATGGACATAAATAAAGTGTGGCAAGCTTTCCCAGATATGTGCTCAAGAAAACTACTACCTGTTTTTCTAAATACTAGACGTTTGGGTACTTTATATTGAACCGCGAAAACGTCTTATATTAAGGAACAAAGGGTGTAGAGTTCACTCAAATTATCCCGGTAAAGCTAGTCACATCTTTGTTAAAATTAATGTTCATTATGTTATCGGAGGAGGTCCGTATGTTTGTCTCTAATGAGTGTCGACTACATACCTAACATCATGATGTAATGTTAAGTCATTTCCTTTTGTATAGTGTCACTGGATTGTCAAGGCGGTGATGGCATTTTATTTTAGTAGAACTGCACAAAATTTGCTTAAAAGAAGAGGAAAGGTTAGGAATGGCTCAGTTTTTTAGAAAAAATTATGTATGCCTTCCCGACATCAGCCGTTGTTGCTTTATTTATTCCTTCAAACAGGTGGTTACAAATAGTCTTGCTACCTTTTCCCGTTAAGAAATTGGAATGCTTATATTTGTGAGTCTATGCTTCAACTAGTGCCACTTTTAGAGTAATAACACTTTCAATATCTATGCAAAGAGGGATGCTCGATTTTAGTGGAACTGCACAAAAAGTCCAACCAGTTCAACATTAGGAGCATGTTTTTTCCAAACCTTTATATACAATTGGTGGCACTATGAGCTGTTCATTACGAAGGTCCATGGTTCTCTACTATCTTGCTACTCTTTTTGTATTGTCATTAGATAGTAATACTAGTGCTTTTCATGTGAATTTATTGGCAGGGTGGACCTACATTGGAGGTGTAGGACAAGATTCAATGATTGGATGCTCAATTTTGGTTGTATCGATTTCACCTCTTCCATCTCTACGAACATGGATATCCTTGGTCTGATGAAGAATAGGCGCTATATTTCTGCTCTGAACCAGCAAATCAATTCAATTTGAAATTGTCCAGGGCAAAACATAACTGTGTCAGATTGTCCAGTGCAGAACATGACAGATGCTAAGCGGAAGAGACATGTTTAAACCGAAAATACAAGGTTTGGTATATGTTCACTAGCTGCTTGATATTTGTGCATACAGAGATGTCCGCCTGTTTCTATTTGGCAAACAAACAAAGTGTCCGCAATTTTGGTTGAACTGCACAAGAGAATAGTATAGTCACTACATGCAGTGCCATTTGAAAATAGACACAGAAAGATTGGATAGTCATGTCATGGACTGCAGAAAAGTAGTACAGTACTATTTATTGCCAACACTAGGTGCTTCATTGCTTTGGTCTGATTATACAATGGGCATCATTTTGCCTAAGTTAAAGTTTGTATTCCAAAAATAGTCTCGCGGTGAGATCGAGAGAAGACCAAATCATATTGAAGTGGATGTTCCTCCATCATGTGTGGTTCATTCTCATTGTTCCAGCTGTTGGTGAAACCACTTACGTTTGCAAGAGGAATTGTAGACTTCACAAACAAATTTGTCTTTCAGTCTGTACTAAATGTTGGCCGAGAGAAGCATCCATGTTAGTAGGAAGAACATATGTTTTTAGATCTTTTCTTTTGGAGTTACTTATTTGTATATGATCTATGAATATTGAGATGCATTAACATGTTGATCTTATGTATGGGAATCATACTAGTTAGTTTTAGTTGCGATGCAAGATCCGAAGTGGCTGATATTTGCTTTTGGAGCTACATATTTGTATATGATCTGTTAATCATTGAGATGCATTAACAGTTACTTATTTCTGTTCGCTCAATGTTTACAAGTTACTAATCGATCACTAGCTAGACTACAAATGCGCTCCTAGCAGTTTTATTTGCGACGCAAGATGCGAAGTGGCAGTTTTTTGAATTAAAATTCCTACCTCTGAAGAAACTGACAAGCTATACTATCGATCGTACATGGATAAAAATGCCTACCTCTGAAGAAGTTTAAGCCTAATTAATTTCGTGAGCAAAGCAGCAAGACCAAGGCATGGCAATAATTAACGGCATGCAGAAGTTTAAGCCTAATTAATTCCAGCGATTTAAGTGGCTGCATGCGTGCCCTCGGCTGTGACTCGTTGCATGCTGCTTCACGTACTGCCTGCGAGCGATTCTGAGTGCCTGCATGCAGCCAGCCGTAATTAAGCAGCTAACTGATGCGAAAAAAGATACACTTTAATTGTTGCGGACTTTTTAAATCTGTGGAATCATTATTGACAAGGAGGGAGATGATTCGAGTGCACTCGTTTGACCGCCATGCCGGCGTGCGACCCAGACGGGACGGGACGACACAGTCATAATTTCAGTTTCTCTAGTTTTCCACGGCAAGCTGGCACGCTAAGTCATTATGCATTGAATTCCAATGACCGTTGCGCTACCTTTCGCCTATAAGTACTACTTCCCGGCCTTCTCCGGTCCCACCGTGACCCAACTCGCCATATCCTCATAAGCCCCCACCGGCCCGACGTCACTCGCCACGTCCGCCATGCCCCCGCCTGTCCGCGGTAGGCGACGCCGGAGGTGGTCACTGCTGGAACTAGTGTTCAGGTTTTCACCGGAAGGCAGACTAAGGAAGGAGGCATTCTATCTGTCTTTTGATGGCAATGCGGAGATCGAGGAGTTGTTGGAGCGCGACCGCATGGCGGAGGAGCAGGAGTTTTTGGAGCGCGACCGCCTGGCGGAGGAGCAGCGTATCACCGATTTGCACCGCCAGTGGGACATGGAGCAACAGCGCACTGACGCTCTGAGTCGCGAGCAGAGCGCCCGCAACCTGGCCGACTACATGGAGGCTGGCGCCCGGCAAATAGCCCTGGAGGCTGTCGGGTATGCACACGTTCGCGACACTGATTTTTACTACCATCTCGTCAAGTGGGTTTCCCGCTTGGAAGCCGAAGCTTCGATGGACCACGCCGTCATGGAAAGGGCCAACGCGCGCGAGAAATGCGCCCTATCGCACCTCTTGCAAGTCCGAGGCGAGGCGCATGATGCCAGTGCCGGTGTTTAGCGTCTACCACAGATGGCGGCCGGCATCGTCTAGTTAGCTAAGAGTAAGTTAGTACTTGTACACTACTAGAGTATTAGTGGGAGTAGATAGTTAACTTGGCTATGATGGTTGTCAACGTGGAAGTTCAGTACTCTATATGTGGATCAGACCTGTTACTTTGCTCTGAATGTTGAACTTTCCATTTGAACGTATGGAATGGGAGTTATTTTTTTAAATGGGTTGTATTTGTCCTCCACGGGTTTAGAGGCTGACTTGTGGGCCTAGCAAGTTGACGCGTACACAATCAGGAGATCATTATACATGGAGAGGATGACAGCAGGGACCCGCCAAGGTCATGGCAGTACACAAGCAAGTGCCTCCTTATTTAAAGCCAATAAAAAATGGCTCCTCCTAGTGGATTTCTGACATCTGGGTCCCATGCCATTGTCAACGTAGTCAATAAACGAGAGAATTGCACAACGAGCGGCTGACACCAGGGACCCAGCAGCTCGCCCAGTTATTTTTGTTTTGGGTTAATTTGATAAATGCCACTCCAAATCCGGTGTATCCGAGAAATGCCACTGCAATTTCCAAACTATGAAAAATGCCATTTCATGCCATTTCTAGTGGCATTTTTCGAAGTCTGGAGTGACGTTTCTCAAAGTTTGCAAACTGCAGTGGCATTTTTCAAAGTTTGCAAAAATTGTAGTGGCATTTTTCAAAGTTTGGAAATTGCAGTCGCATTTTTATGAATCGCCATAATTGGAGTGGCAACTTATCTAATTTGTTTTTGAGACAGAAGCAGGGTGTCAACTGGGCTGTGCGGGACACTCTGGCCTGTCTAGACAACCTTTTCTTTTATGTTTACCACAGACCAGACTAGTAGTTTTTTTTCTTTCTGAAAATGGATAGCCCAGTTTTTTTGTGATTTGTCAAGTAAGTTGCTTTATCAGGCCTATTGGGCTGCAAATCTTTCAAGACGAGGAGAGCTTCATTCGGCTGGCCGAGAAAATGGCCTATCAGTAATGGGAAATGGGTTGTACATTTTTAAAACACGTCAAACCGGCAATTAGTTTCAAATATCTTTTTTTCATTTCAAGATTTTAAATTGCATTGATTTTTATGCGTGGACAACTTATTGGATTTTATATTGATATACATTTATTTTTAAAATTAGTCTGAATGTGACTCAAAATTTCAGGATTAAAAATAGTTCAGGCCGCACCGACATATGCAAAATTTCGTATAATTTTTTAACCGTGGCCACAATATGGGCTGTAATGCTAATAAAAAGAATGTGGGCTCCAAAAAAACCCGTAAGAATTAGCAAATGGGTTGTAGATTATTTGAAATAATGGCAGATGGGCTGTATGCTGTTTTCCACAGATTTGAGGCTTTCCACAGATGGCCTGTATACTGTTGGATGTCCATCCAACGGCCGTCGTGCTTCTTCAATCTCTACTCTTCCTGCTCCAGCCGCTCAAACAAGCGCCGGCGGGGCTGCCTGCTCCCTCCTCCCTGCGGCCGACTCTGCTGCCGCGCAGGCCTCACCGCCCCACCGTACTCCCATCGCTGGCCTAGCCATCCCTCTACTCACCCACACCTGTTGTTATTCTCCGGCGACGGCAGACGAACCAGTAAACCCTCGAATAGTCGTACTCCCCTCCGCGTGGGAAACAAAAACAACTGCCGAGTCTTCCCTGCCTCCTTGTCATTCCCTTCCTAGGCCTCACCGCCGTCCACCGCCCTGGTGCTCTCGGCGTGGCATGGTCAACGTGGTCAACGACCGACATGCATCTGAAGTGGACTGTACGTGGAGAGGCTGACAACTGGGTCCACGGCCGCACGCAAGGAAATGCCTCCTTATTACGCACAAAATAATGATTCCTCCACCTGACATCTGGGACCCACCGAAAGAGCCTCTGTATTTCACGAAAAAAATGTTACCACCGCTGACAGCTCAGAACCACCAGCTCTATCTTCGCACGCAAGGAAGTGCCTCCTTATTACGCACAAAAAAATGAATACTCCCCCTGCTAGCTGGGACCTAGTATAGTGGGCCTACTAAGTTGATGGGGACGAAGGGCTTTGTCAACTTAGTCAATATGCACGATTCTAGCTCGACTGACCGTACGATGTCCATCCAACGGCCGTAGTGCTTCTTCAACCTCTGGTCTTCTTGCTCCAGCCGCCCAAAGCAGCGCCGGTCGTGCCGCCTGCTCCTGCCTCCCGTGGCCGGTTGTGCTCCCGCGGAGGGCTCACCGTCCCCATACTACTCCCACCACTGGCTAGGCCATCCCTCCACTCCACTCACCCACACCCCCTATTATTCTGCGGCGATGGCAGCGCAGCCGAACCAGTGAACCCTCGTACTCCTCTCCGCATAGGCATCCACTGCCACGTCTTCCTCGGCTCCGCGTCGTCCCCTTCCTAGGCCTCTCCGTCATCCACCGCCGTGGTGCTCTCGGTGCGGCGTGGTCAATGTGGTCAATGACCGAATTCCATCGGAAGGATATTGTACGCGGAGAGGCTGACAGCTGGGTCCATGGCAGCCGCAAGGAAGTGCCTCCTTATTACGCAAAAAATAATTATTCCTCCACCTGACAGCAGGGACCCACCGGACACCTACCAGTATTTCGCAAAAAAACGTTTGCCCCTGACTACTGGGACCCACCCGAGGGCCACCGTACTTCGTGCAAAAAAAACATTCCCCCTGTTGTCAGCTCGGACCCACCGGAAGTGCCTCCTTGTTGTGCATAAAAAAATGAATACCCCCCTACTAGATGGGAGCCACCTTGGTGGGAGGCTGACTTGTGGGCCTACTAAGTTGACGGGGACGGAGGGCTTTGTCAACTTAGTCAATATAAACGATTCTAGCTCTAGTGACCGTACGATGTCCATCCAACGGCCATAGTGCTTCTTCAACCTCTGGTCCTCTTGCTCCAGCCGCCCAAAGCAACGCCGGTCGTGCCACATGCTCCTGCCTCCCGTGGCCGGCTGTGCTGCTACGGAGGCCTCACGGCCCCCTACTATTCCCACCACTGGCCAGGCCCTGCGGCGACGGCAGCCTCACACCGCAGCCGAACCAGTGAACCCTCGTACTCCTCTCCACGCGGGATTCCACTGCCGCGTCTTCCCCGGCTCCCCGTCGTCCCCTTCCTAGGCCTTGCCGTCGTCCACCTCCCTGGTGCTCTTGGCGCGGCGTGGTCAACGTGGTCAAGGAACGACTTCCATCGGACGTGGACTGTACGTGGAGAGGCTGACAGTTGGGTCCACGGCCGTAGCAAGGAAGTGCCTCCTTATTACATGGAAAATAATGATTCCTCCACCTGATAGCTGGGACCTACCGGACGGGCCACTGTATTTCACAAAAAAACGTTTCCCCCTGATTGCTGGGACCAACCAGCTACATCTTCACACGCAAGGAAGTGCGTTCAGGCAAAAAAACCCGATTCACCCCCATGACTGCTAGGATCCACCAGCTACATCTTCGCAGGCAAGGAAGTGCCTGACAGTCGGGACCCACTTGGTCGAAGCGTACGTAGTATTGTCATTCTGGTCGCGAACGTGTACGTACATATATACTGGTGGATGTAGAGGCGCGCACGTGTCTTAATAGAGGCGCGTACGTGTCGTAGTAGAGGCGCGCACGTAGCATGTACACGTATGTACAGCGGCCAGGGTGCAAGAAAGAAAATACGGCCATGTATGTGTACATACAGGTGGGGTCTCGAACGCCTACTCACGCATACGTCCGCACAGGAGGAAACAATCAAAACATAATAAAAATTATATATTACAAGGAGGATTTGTTTATACAAGGCAAAACATGGATGTATTCATTCGAGAATAACGTCCTGCCCGCACTACGTTGCTACAAGTCGAGATCCCTCCAGGACATCTGCAAAGTATCGCTCAGGTGTGCTGTGCTCCTTGCCCTCTGGTGGCCCCCTGGCCACCTCGACGGCATCCTTCTTTGCCCACCACATCTTGCAACGAGCAAAGGCCATGCGGGCACCCTTGATGCAGACGGATCGCTTGACGATGTCTAGCGGCAGACAAGCCTCCACCACCCGCTTCACAAGGCCGAAATAACTACTAGGTATAGCTTCGGCCGGCCATAATCGGATTATGAAATCCTTCATGGCCAGTTCGGCCACCCTATGCAGCTCGACCAACTGCTTCAGTTGATTGAAAAAGGCCACCAGATGTTCTGGCACAACATACTGCAGCCAGAATAGCTTCTCCGAAGAATCCCCTTCCCTGGCTCGGAAGAACTTCGCAGCATCAGATACACTGCACGGCAGATCCACAAAACCCCCTGGGCAACTCTGAATCCAGGTTAGTAAAAGGTACTTCCTCTCCACATACTTGCTTTTCATGTTAAATGCCTTACCCATTGCGATCTTCTTCGCCTCCTGGATCTCCTGGAGAGCGTCCCCGGCCTCATTCCGCGCGGCCTCTGAGCTTTGACGATCCTTGGTAAGTTCAGCCTCTCGGGCCGACGCCTCGTGCTCCAAAGCTTCACACTTCTTCCCCAAGTCTTGGAGCTCCTGCTGGACCTCCCCGACTCGAGCCTTGAGCTTCTTATGGGCGACTTGCTGTTGGGTAGCCTTCCCCTCAGCTTCGGCCAGAGCCTCGCATACAATTTTCTTCTTTTCGAATATGTAACAGGTTATTGCTTACCTTGTTTCTCCTGGAGCTGCCTCTTCGGTTGGCCCAGCTCCTCCTCGGCCTCCGCCAGTTTCTGCTTCAGTCCAGAAACTTTGGCAGTATGCGAGGCCGCGGCTAGCAACGACGCCTGCATGTCAAAAAATTAAGTTAGTTCCCTATTAAAACGAGATTGATCCTCTGTCCGCCTTTTTCTTTCCGAACACTGGACAGTGTCACAGGGACAACCTAGTCTACACTGGGATTTTGTCCTTGTTCGGCGTCTCTTACCTCAAAACTTGTCAGCAAGCTGCTACAGGCTTCGGTTAATCCGCTCTTGGCGGACTGAACCTTTTCAATTACCATGCCCATAAGGGCATGGTGCTCATCCATAATGGAAGCGCCTCGTAGCGCCTCCAGCAGGTTATCCGGTGCCCCTGGTTGGACAGGGGCCACCCGCGCAACAGGCTTCCCCCTTCTTTCGAAGGAGGGTGCGTGCTGGATTCCGGAGCTGCCTCGATCTCCAGAATTGAGTCCGGTTGAGGTCCGAACTGTGTGCGGCCCTCCACGCCAGTCTCATTGGGGACTGAGTCCCCTTGGTGTCCAGCAACGGAGGTTTTGCCTTCGGGCGCCTCCTGAGCCTCTCCCCCGCAAGAGACAGTCCTTTGGGACAGCACCTCGGATCCTCCTTGATCTCGGGGGAGTGTGTGTCCGGCAGGGAGTCGCTGGCCATCGCCTTGGAATCCAACGAGCCTCCTGACGAAGATTGCTGGGAGCTGTTGTGGGCCGGACTACAATAACATTTGCCAATCGTTTCAACACAATGAGGAGGATAAACTTTATGGGAGGATAAGGTATTAGTACTTACGATGCGCCCCGAGGCTTAGCGCGGGGGCGTCTCTCTGGACTGTCATCAATGTCCCATGCGGAGTTACCCACTAGGAAGCCCTTCCCCTTTTTGGGCGCCTCCGCCTCCAGAGTTGTGGAGGCCGTCCTCTTCTTCCTCCCCCCCATCGGGGGGAGAGTCGCTCTCCTCCTCCTCCTCCTCATCCGCGTCGTCTTTGGCGGCAGGGGAATGGGCCTTGTCTTCGGATGCCCCATCCGAAGTGCCCTTGCGGCGGGGGCCACTCCGGACCCCCTTGGCCTTTCATATGGCCTTCTTCTCTGGTGCCTTGTAAGGCGTCAGCTCCAGCATCTTCGCTAAGCGCGGAGTAACTGGCTCCTCGGGCAGGGGAGCCGGACACCGAATCTTCTTCGCCTGCTTCAACCAGTACTGAAAAAGCAATGGTAATGAAAGCATTAGATATCACCCTTGAAACAAGCAAGTAAGGGATGTGTTAAAAATAACATACCTCGTTGGGGAGGTTATTTATGTCGTGGCCACAATCTGAATTGGTGCCGGTGGTATCTCGCTGTCCTTGAAAAGCAACTTCCAGGCATCTTCATGAGTCGTTTCAAAGAGCCTCACCAAGGTATGGTGTTTCTTCGGGTTGAAGTCCCATAGAGGGCGGCTTCGGCTCTGGCAGGGGAGGATCTGGTGCACCAACATCACTTGGATTATGTCGAGGAGCTTGATATCCCTATCGATCATGCTTTGTATGCGCGTTTGCAGCGCAATCAGCTCGTCCGACAAACACCAGTTTGGGCTCTTCTCGACCCAAGAGGTGAGCCGCACGGGAGCACCGGAGTTGAATTCGGCAGCTGCGCCCCAGGTGGCGTCATGGGGTTCAGTGAAGTAGAACCATAGCTTCTGCCATTCCTTGACAGATTCCACGAATGTGCCTTTTGGCTAGGAAACATTGGTGAGCTTGCTCACCATTGCGCCCCCGCACTCTGCGTGCTGTCCGTCCACCACCTTGGGCTTCACGTTGAAGGTTTTGAGCCATAACCCTAAGTGGGGGTGGATGCGGAGGAAAGCCTCGCACATGACGATGAACGCCGAGATATTGAGGAAGGAGTTCGGGGACAAATCGTGGAAATCTGTCCTTTAGTAGAACATAATCCCGCGAACGAAGGGGTGGAGTGGAAACCCTAGCCCGCGGAGGAAGTGGGGGATGAACACTACCCTCTCTTTGGGCTTCGGTGTGGGGATGATCTGTCCCAGGGCTGGAAGACGGTGGGCGATTTCCTTTGCCAGGTACCTGGCTGCCCGAAGCTCAGCGATGTTCTCCTCCTTAACGAACGAGGCCATCCACTTGCCTTGACCTCCGGATCCGGACATGGTTGAGTGCTTTCTTGAGACTAGGGGAATGAGAACCTGGGCGCTAGAGCTCAAGGACGGAGAGGCAGGAGGAAAGTGTGGGGGAAGAAGGAAGAATCTTATCTCCTTATAAGGGCAGTGAATATCGAACGCCCCCATTCCTTAAAATTCGCCTGCTCCCAAGGCTGTGTAAACGGCACGGTTGGGTTACCCACACCCTTATTGATGAGAATCCCGTGATAAGGGAACATCTCTGCTTTGACAAGACGTGCCAATGACGACCGCGTCTCGAAACGTGGGGCAAAAAACGGTTCGAAATTATAACCAGATAGGCGTGACGTCACATTACTAAAGTTGTCAGCGGATGGGGCTCGTGTGTTATTATATTCTCTCCACGGTTGTGTGCGGTGTGTGTTACAGGTCCGGACACAATCAATTTTTCTGAAGACTATTCGGGAATTTGGAAGGAGGAACCCGCCTTGCAATGCCGAAGACAGCACTATGCACCAGATACCTTGTCATTGAAGCCAGGTTCAGGGGCTACTGAGGGAGTCTTGGACTAAGGGGTCCTCGGGCGTCCGGCCTGTTATCTATGGGTCGGACTGATGGGCTGTGAAGATATGAAGACCGAAAACTGTACCCGTGTCCGGATGGGACTCTCCTTGGCGTGGAAGGAAAGCTTGGCGAACAACCATGAAGATTCCATATTATGTAACCGACTCTATGTAACCCTAGATCCCCCCGGTGTCTATATAAGCCGGAGGACTTAGTCCGGATAGGGGATACTCAATACCTTAGTCATACAGGTTAGACTTCTAGGGTTTAGCCATTACGATCTCGTGGTAGATCAACTCTTGTAATACTCATATTCATCAATATCAATCAAGCAGGATGTAGGGTATTACCTCCATCAAGAGGGCCCGAACCTGGGTAAAACTTCGTGTCCCCTGTCTCCTGTTACCATCAACCTTAGACGCATAGTTCGGGAACCCCTACCCGAGATCCGCCGGTTTTAACACCGATAACGACCTCTCCGAATTAGGCCCAGTACCATCATCTGGGCCGTCCAATATGATTCCATCCCGTTTTAACTTCCGGCCCATGATGTCTTTCTGCCCATATGAGGCCCTTTGTAACTCTTGGCCCATTAACGGCCTGTGGTGAAACTGGCCCGTAATGAACAGTGTGTCACTTCATACCCATTAACGGCCCATTATTCCATTGGGCTGTTTCTAGCCCAGGTTATCTTTCGGCCTTCTCAGGGCCCATTTATTCTTGGGATCATTTCCAGCATTCGGTTACTTATGGCCTGTTACTGTCATTTTCTGCTTGTGGGCCAAATTGAGCCCGTGGTTACAGTCGGCCTGTTTGTGGCCCGTTAATACGTTGGGCAGTTTTCATGTCAAAAAACCCGTTGGGCTGTTTTCATAGAGTTATCAAATACGGCCTATTAACGGCCCATTATGGTCCACTAATTGTACGGCCCATGATTGGTGAAATGATGATACGCCCCGTAGAAGGCCCATGGATCCTACGGCCCGTAAAAGGCCCACGGATCATACGGCCCGTAGAAGGCCCATGGATCATACGGCCCTTAGAAGTCCCATGGATCCTAAGGCCCGTATAGAAGGCCAATGGATCCTATGGCCCATAGAAGGCCCATGGATCATACGGCCCGTAGGAGGCCCATGGTTACAATAGTCTGTGTGTTGCCATGATTATTTTGGCCTAGTTTCCAAAAATAGGTTATTGTGGCCACTAGAAAAACATAGAAAAAGAACTGCAGTGACTACAAGCAAACAACTAAACAAGACAATAAGGAAATAAATAAGCAAGCAATTAACACTAGCCTATTACCGCTATTACACATATTACATCCACTGGGCATCAAAGTTCGCCACCAGTGCAAATATAGGGAACAAAGCAGCATATTACATACACTGGCCATCAAAATTGGCCACCAGTGTAAATAAACGCGATAGCAAAACATGAGCATAACTGAAACAACTTCAGAAGAGCTCAGAAACGTTATCCTAGGTATCCACCATGTTGGCAATAATCTTAGCAAGCTTATTAGCTTTGTCCTGTTTGGCGCTAAAATCCTCCAACGCTTGTTGTTGATCTGAATGCTCCATGGACTTCCGCAGTCCTTCCGCTTCTTGTCGTAGCACAACTGATCGATGTCTTTCAGCTTGTAGTTGAGACTCAAGAAACCGAACTGATTCAGACAGTGACTTTGAATAGCTTGTGCAAGCGGTAGTGGCCAGTAACTCGAACACTAAACAAAGACATGACTTTGGGGTTGTCTCACTGTCTTTGAGATAGTCTTCCTTAGCTATTTTATCAGCTTTGTTGGAGACCAACAAGGATGTGTCACTATCCCGAACCTTATCTGCATTAGTTCCTTTACCATTTCTTAATAAGGCACTCTTCCCCAATATTCTGTCAGCATTCTAAAAGAAGAAACAAGCAGACACATAACAGGTTTAGCATGTACTAGTATATGAAACTCATTTCGATGAACCAGTTCATTAGTAAGGTGGACAGGATTAAACTACCAAGTCTTCTATTGCCAAGTACTAGTACATAATAAAAGCATCAAACAAACATATATCTATGTCCTATGGTCACTGCATTGTCTTGCCAAATCAAAATAGAGACATGGTTCAAACCATATCAGTTCAAGACAAAGTAGCAGTGAAAGAATACAAAGCGTGGGAAACTACATGGCACAACAAGATTTCAAACGGGTACCACGGGTCTACATGTACAACAACACTATTGGCTCTGTTGTGATGCTAGTAATGTGCATGATATGAGAAGTCAACTGTATACACAATTGAAATTGAAATCAATGGAGCTATTGATAAGAGCAAACCTGTTAAAGAAACATGCATGAACATACCTGCTGTGCCATTGGAGTTTCGATTGGATCCTTCAATTTAAAATTAAGTTTGTATGAGTAAATACAGTGATACAAGAGCAAAGCAGTATGCATGATAGCAATCATAGTTAAAAAAGGCGCACCTAAGCGAGTGCTTAAGCGCACCTAGGTTCTAGGCGTTGGCAACACACATTGCGCATAACTACACTTTATCTATGCATAACTGCGCATAAGCATGCACTTTGGTCAGTAAAGCGCAAGGTGGTGACAAAACGCACAATTAACACCTAGCGCTTTTTTGAACTACGATAGCAATGGAATCTTAAATTAGAACAATTGTTCTTCTGGTTTAGGCACTTGTTCTACATGAATAGAGTATAGTAAGACGCAAGAATATATTACTTAAAAAATAGAAAATGAGCTCATAGACCTTACCACATTCTTGGTTCCGGACCAGTACAGAACAAGGCGTTCCCTAGTCATCGTCCAATAAATGTGTCTCAAGAGAATGTAAGGGAATTTGAAGAGTTTCTTTGCCGGTGAAGTATGTTTTCTTCAAGTAATTCTGATACTGCCACCAAGCATTCTTGAAGATAGCAGAGGTATTAGCACAGGTTACCTCATCCTGAGTTTCAAAATCGGTCCTTCTCTATAAGTATCAGTGCTGACAATTCATCACATTTCTTACTGACGAATAAAGTGACACAGTTTAAAATAGCATTAACACAATATGGTATTGTTCAGGTCAAGACATGGCATGAAATTACATTACGAAGGAGTTGGCAGCTTCACGACACCACTAGATTACAGATCAAGAACTCATAAGTATCAATGGTTAGTGTGCTGTCAATTTATCCCATTTCAGATCGGCAAAATAAGATCACTTGCTCTGTATAGTTTAATTTACATGGTATGAAGAAGGAACTTGGTTGTACAATTGAAAACTTAAATTGAGAAGGACAAACTTTTGTTTATGAAGTACATAATAAACTTTAAACATGCAATTTGATGCAAACACCAAAAATAAACAGTTGTGGCAGTCATGCCTAACCAAATATACACAACAAAGTTTGAAGGCTTGAGAAGGACAAACTTACATTATTGGTGAAGGCAGGCTCTATAAAGCCCTTGTCCATGTTGATGGGGGGGGGCAATTCAAGAAGTTTACCACAAAATCTTCTTCATAACCATTGCCTTTATTCTACATTTTGTTAAGAGAAAATATAGATGTGACAATATAAGAAAAAATGGAGAATATTTAAGATAAGATGAAGAGTGATGCTACATAACCAAGTAGCTATAAATGTAAGTACAATGATACAGGCAAAAGGTACAGCCAAGAGCAATGCAGAGCTAAACTTCTTCAGTACCGTCGGTGTTATCCAACCTTATGGTAAGAGTAAATATAGATCTTATGTGTAGAAAATGGAGGGCAAAGGAAAATAAGCTGCAGAGTGATGGTACATGAACAACTACATGTCAATATAAGTGCAATGATAAAGGACAACAAGTACTTACAGGAACAATGCAATGATAAAGAGCTAAAAAAATTTCATTGGCATTGGACATATTCTACACTAATGTAACCATTCATACAAATCAGATAATTTGGAGTGAACAATTGATAGGCAAGCTATCATGCATACTCCTATCACATAATGAACCAGGTATGTATGCAAGTACAGTGATGCAGGACAATAGGTACTAACAAGAGCAAAGCAGCGGGCAGCATATTTGCGATATCCTGTCGTTCTTTTCAAACAAGAATTCCTTTTCGAGCAGATTTCCTGCAAAAACGATCCGTAAGGCACATGCGGAAAAGTAGAAGTTCAAATTGTCATGCGATATCATAGACAGTACCTCATCCTCGGAATGAGACCAGTGCATAACAAGGTTTTTCCATTCAATGTCGTCTAAATTTATCACAGGAGACTTCACCAGAAATTCTTTTATAGACTTGCCATCAAAGTGTGATTTCCTCAGGTAATACCTATACTGATGCAATACTTCCTTGAAAAGCGCAAGCAAGCTTTGCTCGTCATGACTATCCAGATTGACCCTCGCCTACTTACAACAATTTAATGTAAATCATTGATGTGTTCAATCAATAGAAAATAGGAAAATAATCACCATGAATAATAGCACTTACATGTAAGTGGGACAGGAAGATGTGAAAATGGTATTTGTCTTCACTATAACTTCCCATGATGGGAATATATGCACGTAGTCCCTAACAACATTGAAAGCATTGTCTTTTAAACTGGGAATAACTGTAATGGGGTTCCAATCTGTAGGATTTGGTCGTCTCTGCAGTTGGGATAGGTCTTTGGCCAGTGGACTTGCTGTACTTTTTGCCAGAGTGGGATTTTTCTGTGGTATGGCTGGTGCTATGGCAACTGAAATCAGCATACCTTTTGCTGGAGTGCAGGTCATGTGTGGTGGGGCTAGTAGTGTGGCCAGTGAAGTATGGGTATAGTCTGCTGGAGTCGGTCCTACGTTTTATGTCACTGCTTGTACAGCCAATATAAGTGGGGTGTTGTCTCATTTCTCTGGCACAACCGCATTTTTCAAGGACTTTGCTGGTGCTCCTTCAGGTTAGGCAATCACCCTCTTCCTTTTTGATGTCTAATGCACAAGAAAAATATTTGAGTGAAAAAACATGGTATGATGACAGATGGAATATGTATTGATAATGGATGGGCATGGCATCTCGACATATATGATGAGTAAACTAAGCAGATGGTGGTGCAACAAAGTAGAAGAAATGCAAGACAACATATGCAAGATACGCCATCAATAAAACCTTGCCAAATTAGAACAGGCAACTTGATGGGTGAACAGGACAGGCCATCTTCCTTTGACTCCTTGAGGTTAGAATAGTCATTAGGATCATATTGTGAACAAGAATCAACTGGTGTGGAGCGTTTGAGTTTCATTGCATCCAGAATGGCACTCAATGCCTTGGTGCCAATTTTGTAAGTCATTGCAGTGTTTAGCTTCAAGAGTGGACTGCTGCTAGTGCGACACAAAGCAGCTACACCGATCATAGTGTACATATAACGGGTAAACCGTAAGCATCAGAGTAAAATCAGCAAAGTGGAACTTTCTAGAATATATGTGCTAGTATTGCTGATACGGCTAGAAAGGCTTCGGATACCGGCTCTCTTCAACTGAAGGTGCGGTACTGTTAATATTAGTGTATGTCTCAAAGGCGACACAGCTCCCCGCATTTCTTTGCTATTCTTATAGGATTCAAGTGGGCAGGCCACTACAAATCCTATTCCCATGTTCACAAAATCCTACGAATCAAAGAGGCCCGACGAGTTTAAAGTGTCCATCACAACCTACCGTATAGACCTCTACACTGCAAATGTCCCTGCTCATCTTCACTACAAGGAACATACTGTACTACTATCATACTCCCTCCGTTCCAAAATATATGTCTTAGTAGATATTTCCACTATGGATCACATACAGATGTATCCAGATACATTTTAGAGTGTAGATTCACTCATTTTGCTCCATATGTAGTCCATGGTGGAATCTATACAAAGACTTGTATTTAGGAACGGAGAGAGTACTTATTAAAGAAGAATGGAAGAGGAACATGCTAAAGAAGAGCAAGCAGATTTTGGATAATAAAATGTTCCTTGCGCAGTGCCCACGCATGATGAACCAGAGCGCATTAAGAAAGCAACTCCCTGATGTCTCTCTATATGTGGTGCACGTTCTTTTTCGAAAGTAAAGTAGGAACATTAGCCGACCAATTAAATGTTATATGTTTTAGTAATATCAGCATCATATTAGATTCGTACTTGAGCAACAAGTTTGGAATTATGAGTGGCACGTTATTTAGCTTGATGGATTCAGGAGCAGTGCTAAGCAGGTATGATGATGGTACTTAATATAAAGGCATGTCTGCATGCAAGTCGCGTGACTTTTGTCATTTGGGCCAGTTGACCATTTCAGGCGGTTGGATGAAGATCCTATGTCTCCTAACCCTTCTTCTTCCTCGTCTCTGATTCTTCCCATATAGAACACCGCACGGGCCGCCGGCTGGACCACCAGCCCCCACCGCCTGTGTTCCTCCGCCACCCCCATCCCCACCCCCGCCCCACCCGCATCGAGTTTTCTTTGTTCGGCGAGGCCCCAC